>NC_081418.1:103598495-103705222 GCF_949786415.1 Peromyscus eremicus | reverse complement strand
ATGTTGGAGGGGATTGGACAGTTACCTGCTAATCTAGAAAGTGCTAACATCCTTTGGTCCTCCCTTCCTTTCCAAAGTATTCTAGAGAACTCTCTAGCACAGGGGATAGGATGAGGAGATCTGTTCCCATGTGTCTTAGTTACTTGTCCAGTTGCTGTGATAAAATACTCTGCCCCAAACCACGTCCTTCCCTCTCCTACGCTGGGGAACCACCGTTAACCATTTCTAGCGTGCCCCTTCTGGAAATTTCTTTACCTCGGTAGGCCACTGTTGATGCTTTCTTTCCCTGTCTTTCCCTCAATGCCGGCATGCCAGCCCACGCTTCTGCACCCTGCTGTCAGATCTACTGTGCACAGAGCCGGCTAAAGCGAGATACCTTTGGGGCTGGGTGCGGTGGAGCACGCCTTTGATCTCAGCACTCAGGAGGCAGAGGCAAGTGGATCTCATGGAGTTTGAGGCCAGCCTGGTCTACAGCAGGAGTTCCAGGACAGTCAGGGAGACATAGAGAGACCCTGTCTCAAAACAAACGAACGAACAAACAAAACCCATGAGCCAATGCACCTTTGAGAGTGCGCGGGGTGACCCACTGCATCCCACTCCGGCTTAAGCAACAGAACCACAGTACCACACAGCTCTCTAAAGGCTATTCAACCTTGCCCTGCCTCTTTTTATTTTTTAATTTTTATTTAAAAATTGTTTTCACTATATTTTCATCATATTTTCCCCTTCACAACTCCTCCCTATCTACCCAATCAAATAAACAAAAACATGAAAGTCAAAACAAACTAAGAAAAATAAAACTAATTAAGACAAAAATACCAAAACAAAACACAACAACCCAAAATGAGCACAAAAAGAACATGGAGTCTGTTCTGTGTGGGCCAACTGCTCCAGTGACAGTCCATGAGGCTGTCCTGCCTCTAAGAGTGATTTATCTGGTAGGAAGAGGACTCTTGGGCAGTTCAATGTCCTTGGTTTGGATCCCCTTTGGCTAGTTGCTCAGCAAGGTGGGTACCTCAGGCCCAGAGGAGGGGGATGCAGACAGTGAGATGGGCTGGTGTGGAAGGCTCTGGCGCTTCCTCCTGGGAATTTCTCGAGCTGGGAAATCCCACCTGGCAGACAGCCATCCAAACATCCACTCTTCAACCAAATGAACTACTGCTTCCCCCTTCCTGTCCTGGGAGGTAATTTATCCCAGGGTGAGGAATGAATTCTCCCATGATGCCTCCCTGCCAGAGACCCTGCAGCCTGAGATTTACAGCTAGCCTTCTGCGCAGAAGGCTAGGCTCCAGATTGATATCAGGGGTACAGAGTAGCTGCTTGGGGTTGGTGAGGTCTTGGATGGCAGGCAGCAGGGGCAACAGTATTTCACCGTGAGGCTGGGCCAGGCTGTAAATCAGCAGGCTGAGGCCACCTTCTCACAGTCATGCAAAGGGGCCGAGGGAGACCGTGCCTGAGGACAACATTTAAGACCACCCTCAGAAGCCACTTGGCTTGACCCTCTTGGGTTCTAGGTGGGGAAGTGGGGTACTGAGGAGAGGAGCAGTGGCCAGGGGTCCTTTGAGTGGATCCTTCAGCTGTTTTTTTTCTTCCACGCCAAAGCAGCTGAGTCACAGACCTCACTCGCAATAATTGGTTTTGGGTGTTGGAGACAGGGTCTCACTGTATAGCACTGGCTGACCTGGAACTTGCTGTGGAGTCCAGGCTGGCCTCAAACTCACAGAGATCTGCCTGCTTCTGCTTTCCAGATGTGGGCATTAAAGTCGGGTCACCATGCATGGCCAACTCTAGGTCAAAAGCCAGTGATTTGCTGGGGCCGTAACAGTGACTAAGAGCTTGGTGAACCCTGCCAGCAGGAATGCACAGGCTCAGCTCGTCTACCAGGGGTTGGTGGAGACACATCCATGACAGGAAGGTGGAAAAGAATATCCAAGGCTTTGGTTGGCATTTGAATTTTTGTTTCTGTGTGTTATACATGACACATTATGGAGAGATATGTGGCTAATTAATAACATAATACGTACATAGGACTGTGGAAACATCACAGATATCTTTTTACAGGTGAGGGTTTGAAGCCGAAAAGGTTGGGGGACAATTCTCTGCCTACTTGTAGGACCTGGGATCTTAGATGTTGGAAGACGGGGCTGGCAGGGGATGGCTCAGTTGTGGAGAGCATGTTCGCGTACTGCTCTTGCAGAGGACCTGGGTTGGGTTCCCAGCATCAATGTCATTGTCGGACAAGTGGCTAACTGTGGCGCCTATTAGCATACCAAAGCGAATGCTTGCCTCCAGGCTTTCTCAGTGTCACAATGTCACAACTACTCTGGCGCTGCTCAGCTCTCCTCACCCCACCCCTATCATTTCAGCTCATGGGCTTCCCTTCCCCAGCTCCTCGTTCCTATAACCCTGTCATTTCCGTCCTGTGCTCTCTTGGCTCTCCCTTTTGTCTTTCTCTCTTGGCCCCCTCTCTTGGTTTCCTGTGCCCACTCTCTTCTCTTCTCTCTCGCCCACCCCCTAGCATGGACAAGTGCATTCTGCTGGCCATGTTCAGTGTACTACCTCCACTACTCTGGACTCTTCCAGATGCCTCTGGCAGTACTCCCCCTCATAGCTACAATAAAAACCGTCCCCTCAACCATACCTCAGAGCAGTCATGTCCTCAGTTTATACATCTAATGCCCAAACCCTCAGGTTATACATCCATGTGATTCATAACTGCCTATAACTACAGCTCCAGGGGATCTGACACCTTCTGGTTCTGAGGGCATTTTTTGCACACATGCGCACATATTCACACATACATACACAGATAATTTTTAAATGTAAAAAAGAAAAAGGCCATTTGGGTAGTGAGTCTATCGTTAAATCCCAGTGACTTTATAAGAAATGGAACACACATACACACACTTGCGTGCACACACACCCATATGTCACATGATATTCTATACGGCCTTGGAACTTTGCAGCAAAAGAATGAGCTTCCTAAGACATTACAACTAGAACTGTGAGCTAAAATTAATCTCTCTCTCTCTTTTTTTTTAATAAGATCGGTAGCCTCAGGAATTTTATCATAGTCAGGAAAAACAAACTAAGGCCCTATTCTACAGCCAAGGAGCTGGAGCCACAGAAAGGAAAGAGGTTTGCCTGATTTCATCTTGCAGGCCGGTGGTGTGGCTCTTCCTTTTCCTCTCTTTCTGGTGAAGAAGGAAAAATCACCTTGCAAGGTGTTTGCTGGGCATTAAATCTTTTAAATAATGAAAAACCCCAGTAAACAAGAGCACGGCCACGGCCATTTCCCACAGGACAGATAGGTGCGTGTTTCTGACCTTTGGTTAACATCAGGGGAAAAAAAAATCAGTCTTTTGCCAAGGTGTCTTTCAGATTCAGGATGTAATTGTTGTCGCTGAAGACTATCTTGATAATAAAGACCCAGCGCCCCCGGGGTACTCTAGTGGATTCTGTTTTCGTCTGTCATGCCAACACAACCTTGTCTGCTGTACCTTCACTGGCTTTCCAAGGTCAGCATGTTCCTTCCTGGGTTATTAAAAACCCTCCTTGTAGTGTGCCCCATTGGGTGACCATACCGGGCCTGGTTTCTTTACCAGCTCCCCTACCGCTGGGCACTGAGATCATTTCCAGCCTTGCTTATAAAAGCCGCGAGAACTGCCATCGGCCTGGCATGTGGCTTCTTGCGGCTCTCCCACAGATGTTATTTCTTGCACTTGTCATTTGTAATGGCCACATCATCTCTGGGAGCGTTGCTGTTCCTCATGTTCTAGGCCATGTCTCCCTCTCATCCCGTGAGAACGGACCCCTTGCTCCTACCGCCATCCTGTAACCGCAAGCAGGGAGGAGAGGTTCCCGCTCTGTCTCCCTCCAGCCTCTGGGCCAGGGGTGCTGCCTCCCTTCCCTTCCCCCACCTTCCTGCTGCTAGCTAGCCTGGCCTGGGTGCCAAAACGAACGAATGAACAAGCTGAATCTCTGCCCTTGCGGAGCAAGGCAGGTGGGCTGCGGGGTTGGGGGGTGGGAAGGCAATGAATATGTGTTCTTACGTGTTCTCAGAGCCAGGAGAGCTGCTCAAAGACAGGGAAGGTGGTCTGTCAGGAAGGGTGACATTTGTGCTGTCACCAGCTTAGGGAAGACTTGGAGGAGGAGGAGGGTTTCCAGCGGGAGGAGCACTGGTGGCCCAGTCCAGGGGCGAGTATGTGCACCGGGGTATTTGCAGCATGGAGGACTGTGGCCACCATGCGGTCTAGGGAGCTGGAGAGTGAGCTAGGAAGCAGGGGTGAGGCCCCCCAGGCTAAAGGCAGTGCTGAGTCCGTGATGCAGAGTTCTGCAGGGTTCTAAAAGGCACTGCCTTGTGACCTGGTGGCTTGCATGCCACCTTCCACCTGTTGCCCCTTCGCTGAATGGACCTTCCACGTCCTCAGAGGGAACAGCAGTGTGGTCCTCGGAGGAAAGCGCTGAGGGGTGGGGGTAGGCCAAGGTGACAGTGGGGCCAGCCATGCCACTGGTACCCGAGAGCCCATGAGGGAAATCAGGGCTGAGGTCTGTGTGCCGAACATGGCTCCCTCAGGCTACTTCACACCCCTTTAAGTCTAACCCACCTCCTTGATGTGGCTCACAGGGCCTCCTCGGACAGGTGCCTTAGGACAGGGTGGGGTCATACATTTTCGGTCCCTTTCCCTGCTTCCCTCAGTCCAAGGGAGCCCACAGAACTACACCGTGCTGACTTGTCCCAGTGAACCTGTCTCCTGTAGCTGTGAGGATGATGGGCACCTGTCGGGGCTCACCGGCGTCCACTCCAGGATGTTGGGTGAGACGCCTTGAAAAATCCTCTTTTACCTTGAACTCTCTGTCCTGTGGGCTGGAGGGTGTGAGTGAGCCCTGCCTCAGTCCCTGCCTGTAGGTACCCTGGAGGGAGGTGGAAAGTGGCCCCTTGGGGACAATCAAAAGCAATTGCCGTGCATCCCCACACTTAATTTAATGAAAAGGCCGGGCGGGGAGGCAGAGGCAGCCAGGCAGGGCCTGTGGGCTGAGGGCAGGCGTGATTCCAGGGAGATTGATGGTGCTTCATAAAAGATTCAGCTCTGGTTGATCGGGGACATGGCCCGGCTCAGTGCCTGCAGCCTGGGAGGCAGGTGGTCTACACCCCTGAGGGTTCCAAACACCGTGTGACGCTAGGTCGGTGGCAACCCCTCTCTGGACTCGGCAGTATCTGCTTCCTCTCCTAGCCCACTGTCTTTGGTGGATGTGTTTTCGAGCCTTTCACAGGCCTGCTGGTTTAGAGCCTTCGTGTGTCTTCCGAGGTGCTGTTCCATTTCACAGAGGAGGAAACTGAGACTTCGAGAAGTTCAGCATCTGGCAAACCTAGAGCAGTGCTGGGGCTGAGTGGCCCTTGCAGGTGGTGGGGGAGGGGAGCCTCCACAGTGGGCTGAAAGGGCACCTGGGATTTGAGGGAGCTCTGGCTCTTCACACAGCCTTGGCATCTGTTCTGTCAGGTTTTATTTTTCCTCTCAACAGAGAGATGATCAGGACAACTAAGAAACTGGTATGAACCCACAGCAACTAGTGCTAAAGGCAGTGCTGGGGCCCAGCCTTCTTCTGGCACACTGCACAGGGCATGGGCCTCCCTTTTCCGGGGCTCATCTCCTCCACTCGCTCGCTCGCTGTGTGACTCTCTGCAAGCGAGCTGCCTTCTCTGAGCCTCTGTAGCGAGGATGACAGGACTCGGCTTTTCCAGAGCTGTTACGTGGATACCTGGATCAGGTATTGGCTGGTAGCTTCGGCTTCAGTGATTCCCTTTCCAGGCTGTGCACACCATGGAGGGGGTCCCGCTCGAAAGCCGCCCCCTCTTCCTACAGTTGCCAGCTCTGCTGTGGCAGCCTGCCTAACCCCCGGGGCAGAGGAGGGAGGGAACTCAACGTGGGCCGTGGTGCAGATGGCAGGCAGCTAATTTATTTACCTCTTCCTAATAAATATGCACAACACATAAATAAAATATCCCACTTGTCCTACTCACCCTCACCCAGGCAGGCAGCAGCGGTCGCAGCCAGCCGCACACAGCACGGAGGCTGTCTCTGCCTTCGGAGAGTGGCCCAGGTGAGAGCTGGGGACTCTGCTTTCGCCTCCTTCTGGGCTCAGACTCCCGTGAGTGGCACAGGTCCTCCTGTCCCTGGCTCAGCGAAGTGAAGCCCAGGGCCTTCTGCTTCCTCTGGAGGAGAGCAGGACCTGACCAGACTGTTCTGGAAAGTGGTGAGTGTCTGTGTTAGTCTGATTATTGCTGTTGTGATCAAATTCATTTTGACTTAGGTCCAGAGGCTTCAGCCCACAGTCAGCTGACCCCATTGGTTTTAGGCCTGTGAGGAGGCAACATCTTGGCTGAAGGACCTGATGAAGCAAAACTGCTCACCTCATGACTGCCAGGGAGCAGAGAGATGGGAGGGATGGTGACCAGGCATAATCCTCAAGGGCATGCCTCCAGGGACTCACATCCTCCACCCAGGCCCTCCCCTCCTTGTTTCCATAACACCATGGCGTCAGGAGTTCACTGATGGATGAATCCACTATTCAGCCAGTGCCCTCACTATCCACCATCCAAAGCCCCATTAACAGCAACCAAGATATCAATACATGAGCCTCAGGGATGGCTCAGCTTCAGACCCAAACAGCTACCGCTGAAGCCGCTGCCATCTTGCGCTGGGTTGGACTAGACTGCACGACTGTAGGGACCACTCCAGAGGGTCACACCATGAGGGGCCCAGTACTGTGAGCTTTGACTTGTCTGTCTCCTCCCCACACACACCTGCTCCCTCCTCCAGATGGCTCTTCCCTGCTCCTCCTATCCTTCTCATCCTGGAGCTAAGAATCAGCTCTAAAACAAAGTAACAATTCCAGGAACTGCTACTCTAGAGCCTGAAGCAGTCTAGGAAGGGTGGGGAGCAGGCACAGGCTGTGAGTCAGAGTCCTGACTCTCCCTGTGCCTCAGAAAAGTCACGAGATTTCTTGGAGTACCGGTATCTTCATCTGTGAAATGGACGGTATTTGTGTGTGTGGGGGGGGGTGGTGGTGGTGGTGAGACTTATAGTTGTTTCTCTGAGCAGTAAGTGCACCGGACACTGCCATAGGCCCTGGTGGTTCACTGGTAAATGGGACACACCAGGACTCTGCCCAGTGGATCAACAAACAGATGTGCACACTCATGATAGGTCATGAGATGAATGTAACAGAAGCATTTGCCTAACAGCCAAGATCCACAGGCAGCCTAGGTGTGCATCACCAGAGGAGAGGATAAAGAAAGGCTTGTCGACATATGCAAGAGAGTCTTGTTCAGATGTAAAGAATGGAAATGCAGGCTGGGGAGATGGCCCAGCAGTTAACAGTGTGCACTTCTCCCATAGAGGACCTGAGTTCCATTCCCAGCACCGTGTTGGGCAGCTCACAACTACCTCTAACTCTAGGAGATCCAGCACCCTCTTCTGGCTTCCAAGGTGTCTTAGTCACTCTTCTTTTGCTGTGACAAACCACCAATGACCAAGGAAAGTTATAAAAGAAAGCATCTGACGGAGGGCTCAAGGTTCCAGAGGGTTAGAGTCCATGACCATTGTGTCAGGGAGCATGGCAGCAGGCAGGCAAGCATGGCCCGAACAGCAGCTGAGAGCTTACATTTGTTTCACAACGTGAAGCAGGGAGAGAGAACTTGAGGGGGAGTGTGTGTGTGTGTGTGTGTGTGTGTGTGTGTGTGTGTGTGTGAGAGAGAGAGAGAGAGAGAGAGAGAGAGAGAGAGAGAGAGAGAGAGAGAGAGAGAGAAAGAGAGTACTAACTGGAAAAGGCATGGCATGGGCTTTTGAAACTTCAGGGCCCCCTCCGAGTGACACACCTCCTCCAACAAGACCATACTTCCTAATGCTTTCCAAACAGTTCCACCACCTGGGAACAAGTATTCAAATATATGAATTTATGAGGGTCATTCTCATTTAAACCAACACACACACACACACACACACACACACGTATACATAATTTTGGCCAGGCATGGTGGTACTCTGAGTTTGATGCCAGCCTGGTCTACACAGAGAGCTCCAGACTAGCCAAGACTACATAGTCTCAATAATAATAATAATAATAATAATAATAATAATAATAATAAATCTTTCTTTAAAAAAAGATGAAATTACATCATTTTTAGGAAAATCCTGGGATTGGAGATCATCTGGTTAACTGAATTAAGCCAGAATCAGACACTACACATTTTCTCTCAGATGCAGATTCTAGATTTATATGACATGAAAACAGGAGAGAAACTCTAGAGGGGAGAGAAGGGGCCAGGGGGAGGGGGGGAGGACAAGAGACAGTCATGGGATGAGCATGGACAATGTGCCATGGTACATAAGCACAACAATGTCACACAAAAAAGCCCTTTATACTGTACACTAACTAAAACCAACACCAGCACATGAAATGAGGCAGAGCCAGGGGGCGGAGGGAGCAGATCACTGCCAAGTCACTGGGGGCAAGTCCCCTGAGTGGGGAGGAACCATCGGCCTTGAAGAAAGGAAAGCAAGCATGGGGCTTTGGGGAGTGTGAGCAGGAGGCTGGGTGTGAGCACAGTGAGGGAGGGAGGAGCCATGCCAGCATGGCTCTTGGCGTGGGGCAGGTACTTGTAGGTCCTTCTTTGGTCCTCCCCGCTGCCCACATGCTTTGTGGCTTTCCTTGGCCTGTGCTTAAATCCTTCGTGCCCCCTGTATGGGAGTCATGGGTTCCTACAAGGCTCAAGCTGAAAGGACTTTATACTTGTACCAAGACCCTTTAGGTGAGTCCTGTGGGTAGCCTGTGATCCCGCCTCCTTTGCAGCTATATAACATTTATACTCTCAAAGGATTTGCAACCAGAATATATAAAGAGCTCCTACAAACTAACAAGAAACTGGGCCAGGGACCTGAGTGTGTACGTCCCAGGAGAGGAACACAAAAATGTGCCCAACAGCTTTGTGAGGAAGGAGAACAGAAAGCCATAGCGGAACTCCTGCCAGAGGACTGATATGAACGGCCTCAAGAGGCTGGGGAGCTCTGGTGAGTGGAGCAGTCCTCAGATAAGAGTGACAGGGTCATGCTTACCCACCTGAGCTTTCACTGTGCACCCCGTCTCCCCGTGACCTATTGCTAGGTCCCTCCTCCTAGTTCTCTCTCCCTGGCCTCTCCTGTTGCCTTGTTACTCAGCTCTGTCTACAAGCTTGCATATGCAGGCGCCTAAAAAAATGGCGGGCTATCCTGTCAGTGAGCCTCGCTATTCCTCCTCATTGCTAGATAATATTTAGTTATGTAACAGACCCGGTCCCAGCTGGAGAGAGAGAGAGAGAGAGAGAGAGAGAGAGAGAGAGAGAGAGAGAGAGAGAGAGAGAGAGAGAGAGAGAATACTCCCATGCTCACAGCAGCTTCAGGAAGGGTTGTATCCAGAGACTCACAGAGCATGTGCCCACACCTTCTCTGCACTGCTGGTTCAGTCTCAAGCAGCCTATCAGATTCATATCTTTCTACTTTCTGGTAGGGAAAAAACATGCCTGAATGGCTTTAGCGAATATCCCGGGACCATCTCCCATTGGTCAGTATGGAATCACTTGTCTGTTCCTCGCTTGAAGAATGGCTTACTTGCTTGGATTGGATGGATTTAGCTAGTACCTTTCTTGGGAGCAAGGTCAGCCATTTGAACTGCACATGAGCAGAGAGGGGTAGGGAAGAGGTTGCCCCAGGACAAAATAAGGGTGTGGGTATCAGAAGGAGGTTTGGATGGTTTTTGGGCATGCAACTGTTCATTTGAATGAGGAGGATGGAACTTGGATATGCTGCAGAACTCTACCAGTATGCCCTCTGTCTATGCATCCACCTACCCACCCACTCACTCTATCCCATGTACCTGTCTCTGTCATTTTAAGGAACTGGCTCACATGACTGTGGAGGCCAGGCTGGGCTGAGAGTTTCTCTGGAGGAGTCTTGTTCTTCTGTTGAGGGACCCTTGCTCTGTTATTAAGGCCATCATTTCTACATTAAGGAGAGGCGACAGGTTTTTCTCAGTGTCCACACATGCTCCCAGACAACATTTAATGTCTGACTAACCTGCTGGGTATGGTGGCTCAGCAGTTCGAGGATCAGAGGCAGAGGCTTTTTGACACCTTGAGGCAACTTAAGCATGCTGTCCTTGTCCTCCTGGGGCTGTGAGGAACTGTTCAGGGAGGGGCAGAGGAAGCCACAGCAGAGGAAAGGGGAGGGGGACAGAATGTTCTCCAGCTCCCAGTGTCAGTGGTACAGCTCTGAAGGGAAAGGTATCCAGGTTGTCAGAGCCAAGGAATACCACAGTCACACCACACAACAGACCTCACACAAGCGATTTATTGGGAGGGAAAAACCCAGGAGGGTGGTTGCCTCTGCTTGGGCAAGGAGCAGCAGAGAACTGGGCAAAACACAGGGTTTAGACAGAGTTTCTTGGAGGGTGGAGCTTTCCAGGGTAGGGATTAGAGGGTTTTCAAGTCCCGAGCTTGGGCTTTTTATTCGGTAGGGTTGAGCTTGGCGGCCTGTGTCTGGAGGGGCTGGGTCTGGCCGTTAAGGCTGTTAGAGTGTTCTGTGGGTGGAGCCTGGACAATGGGGGTCCTCAGGAGCGGGGCGGGGGCAGGCTTGGAGTCCATGGATCAGTCGTAAGTGAATGTTGGTAATGAATTGCCAGCTGCACCCAGCCTGGCCCTACAGGGACCCAGAAGCAGGGCCTGATCCAGCTGCAAGGCACAAGCTGAAGTCTCCAGCCCTGGGAGCATCCTGGCACAGGATAATGTAGCCATCAGCCGCTGTGCTGAAAGGCATAGTGCTATGATAGGGACAAGATTCACAGTGATTAGTGACAGGGGGACCACCACTTAAATGTGGCAGGCAAGCTCCCTCCACCCTTGCCTAGCGGTGAGCACAGCCCAGAGGCCTGCCCATCAACAGCGTAAGTTCCAGCTACTCCTGCCACTGGGGAGACAGAAGCCATAGGGAGGTGCTTGTCTCTGCAGACTAATAGAGTTCTAGAGACCTTGGCAACTAGTAAAGGTCAGTTGCACACCTGATATCCAGCCTAGAGCTAAGGTGAGGGGAATATTCTAGAAATTGAGACTCAAGTGAAAGACTGATTTGTAGCCCAGGTTGGCCTGATACCAGAGCTAGAGCTGCCTCATTTTCAGGGGCATTTTCATCGAGCTTGTGCCTTCAGCTGTGGTGGTGACGGCTGTTTTCAACACCAAACAGAAATCGCCACAGTCCACGGAAGTCATCAAAGTCCATAGAAATCAGTCCGCAGAAACCACCGTCCACAGAAACCACAGCCCGCAGCCATCACCTCAGCCCCATCTATAAAGTGCTTCTCAGTTTGACAAAGCTCCTGATTAGTATAAAACAACTCCCTGTTACACCACAAAATACCTATGACACTTGTGGTTTGGAAGTTGTGGCCCCTGGTGTTGGCCCTGTGCTGAGGCATCAGATCATGCCGAACATGTGGCAAAGCTACTAACTTCGCCCACCAGGAAGCTAAAAAGGAAGCCACCAGGCCCCACAACTTCTTTTGAGTGCACACCCATGACCTAAAGACCTCTCACTGGGCCCCATCTATAAGAGTTTCATACAGCCCAGCAGAGCAAGACTTTAACATGTGGGCCTTTGGGGACACGCCATCCAGACTCCAGCAGTGCCCACCTTCCTGTCAGATCACATGGGCTTTCTAGAACATTTCGTAAAGTTGGCTTTATTGATGTGTAATTTATATGGAACAAAATGTATTCATTTCAGTACACAGTTCAAAAGTGCACACGTGACCACAAACCCAGTCTGAGAATACTGAGAACTTTCTAGTTTCCCCCAAAGGTTTTCCTGAGCCCTTCCGGCCTGGCCTGACTCAGGACCCCATCGACCTGTGCTGTGGCAATGTACATTAGGTCTGTCTTTTTAAGAGCACCCCATTGGTGGTGCTGTTTGGGGAGGTTTAGGTGGTACAGCATTGCTGAGGAGGTACTCACTGGGGATGTGCTTTGGGATTGATGTCAGGAACCAGCCCAACTATCGAATAGTCCTTGAAGGGAGGAGTGAAGATTGAGAAATGATAGACATGAAAAAGATAGAATCACACAGTACAGTCTTCCAATTCAGGCCTGGCCTCCTGAAGTGGGTGTGCCTCGGGGCACTGTCCTCTCACTGGTGACGTTAGAAGTGGCTTCTAGTCTGGGCTGCTCTGGGCACCCATGAGTGCTGTGTGTTGTGTGGTATTGCTAAGGGAGTGTTTGGCTGGCTTTATGGTGAGGAAGTCTAGGGGCAGAGCTACAAAGCAGCTGGTCTCTGGGTGCAGAAGAGCCACACTCAGCTGACAAGTCAGAAAGAAGACAGCCCCCATCCCTCCCATCCTTCCCAGACTCTCCCTAGGCATGTCACTCAATCCTGCCAGCAGTCCTGGGAGAGGGGTAACGTTGTCCCCATCTCTGTAGTGGTTTAAATGAGAATGTCCCCCACAGGCTGTGGTGTTTGAATGCTTGGGGCCCCATTGGTGGTGCTGTTTGGGGAGGTTTAGGTGGTGCAGCATTGCTGAGGAGGTACTCACTGGGGATGTGCTTTGGGATTGATGTCAGGAACCAGCCCAACTATTGAATAGTCCTTGAAGGGAGAAGTGAAGATTGAGAAATGGTAGACATGAAAAAGATAGATGTAGACAAAGAAAAAGACAAAGACACAGGATAGCTTCAGGAGGGCCCTGGGTCAATACCACAGTCACCTCGAGTTTATTCCTAATGGGCTTTTTATACACCAGCAAGGGGAGAGGCAAAAGATCCTCCGCTTTCAAGGTCAAGGTACAAGGTACAAAGTACAAACAAGGGTAGACCCTTCCTTAATTTTTAAAACACCTGGTAACCACACCTTTGGCCAAAACATCCTATTATGCAGCCTTGCCGGGCAAAGGAAACTCGGACTCTCTGACCCTGAGTCAAGATGGAATAAGGCCTCACTATGGAGTCTCTGTGGACCCCACAGGTTAAAAGCCTTGAGTTTGATCTCTCTGCTTTAGGCTGAGAATCTGAGCTCTCAGTTTCCCGCTCCCACACCTGCTGTTGCTGCCAAGCCTCCCTGCCCTGATGGATGCTTAGCCTCCGAGAACCATAAGCCCAAATAAACTTTTCTATAAGTTGCCTTGCCCACGGTGTTTTATCACGGCAACAGAAAGTAACTAAATATAGCCTCCCAGTGAGGAATCAAGGCTGGGGTCCCAGGGAGACCCCAAGCACAGATCTCCTTAACCTATAGACTGCTGGGGTGAGGATCAGGCTATTGCTGGGGTGAGGATCAGGCTATTGCTGGGGTGAGGATCAGGTTATTGTTTTGTTGCAAATGCAGCCATGGCTGAGGGGATGCACCTTCCTTGGCTGGCAAAGGGTTATCAGGGCAGAGGCATCCACTGTGTACACCAAGTACCTACTTACCGGGGCCCCCAACTTCACATGTACCCTGCAACCTTAGTCTGGGCAAGGGCTGGCACTGGTTTAACTTGAGCCTGTTAGCTGCCATTGGTCATATTTGCTGGGACACAGGGAAGGTGAGATTTTATCTGACCTAGACATAGCTTTCCTCAGCAAATCCGTGAGTTTCAGGGCAGGACCTCCCAGGCTGGGACCACAGTATGAGCAGCTGTTGGAGTTAGGAATGGCCGCAGAATGCCTGGAGAGGAATTGGGACAGTTGGGAATACTGACATTTTATACTGCTGAGTAGTCAAGAACCTAAACCACCTTTTATATATATTGTATTAGTCTGATTTCTGCCACTAAAACAAAATACCCAGGGCTGGGTAATTTGTAAAGGGAAAAAAAAAACATTTTACCTCATAATAGGGAGGTCCAAGAGTCACCAGAGCCAGATCCAGCTCCCCTGAAGGTCTCAGAGTTGGCAGCATTATAATAGAATTGGTGTGTGTATAAGGGTGTGAGTGTGTGAGATAGGAAGCTAGACAGATTTGGGGTCACGTTTGCTCTTTTCTGACAACCTACTCTTGCAGAAACTAACTAGTTCCCTGAGACCTGCAGGCATTCCTTTCCACAGCCTGCCAGCAGGTCCCACCTCTTAAAGGTTCCACTACTTTTTGTTCTTTTTAGACTATGTATCCCTGACTGTCCTGGAACTCACTATGTAGACCAGGCTGGCCTTGGACTCACAGAGATCCCCCTGGCTCTGCCTCCTGAGTGCTGGGATTAAAGGTGTCTATCATCACATTCATCTCACTTCCTCTTCTTCCTCTTCTTTCTCCTCTTCTTCTTCTTCTTCTTCTTCTTCTTCTTCTTCTTCTTCTTCTTCTTCTTCTTCTTCTTCTTCTTTTTCTTCTTCTTCTTCTTCTGCTTCTTTTTGGTGGGGGCGTTTCGAGACAGGGTTTCTCGGTGTAGCTTTGGTGCCTGTCCTGGAACTTGCTCTGTAGACAAGGCTGGCCTCAAACTCAAAGAGTTCTGCCTGCCCCTGCCTCCCGAGTGCTGGGATTAAAGGCATGCACCACCACTGCCCAGCATCCCACTACTTCTTAGTACTGCCACACTGGGGGCTAACCTTCCTACACATAAACTTTTGGGGGACAACCTACCCCCCAAGGCACAGCATATCTCTATGTCCCTGTCTTCCCATCTCTTCCATCTTTCTCTTTGGTCTCTTTTTCTGACTCATAAACATGTTTCAATTTCTGGTGAATAAACTTGGGCCATTTGTCTCGTGTTCAATCCATCATGCTCATTGCTAGCAGAAGTAATCAACATGAAATAAAACTGACATCGGCTAAAACCACGCACAGGAGAAATAGCCATCAACTGAAAATCGACAAGAGTCAAGCCTCTATGCCTGTTTTCAAGGCTGCAGAAATCTGACACGTGAGAATTAGAGCGGACAGAAATAATGGCCCGACGGGGAAACCCAGGCGTGGAAGTGGTCTGCAATCAGTAGTGATTGATGAATCAAATCTTCATTACAAATTTTAATTAGACAAGACCTGATCCCGATGTAATCGATCTCAATAAAGCAAAAACCGAGAGAGGGAAAATGTGGGGGCAGCCGAACTGCGTTCTTTGGAGGATGGAGCAACGGCTTAAGTACAACTGATAAGCCTCATGCCAGCTGCCTTGGGCATCGTGGCTGGGCAAATTCAAACACGCATTCTAACAGTGGGGTCACAGGGACAACACCCCCCCCCCATCTGGAGGGAAGATGCTGGTGCTGAGAAGTTTGTAGAGGTGGAAACAATAAGCAGGCATCCGTGGACAGTGTCACTGGGCTGTGTGGTTGGACATTGGCCAGATGGGCCTTTAGAAAGTGTCTCTGAGAGGTGGGTGGCTGGGAAGATGGCTAGCAGATAAAGAACTTGCTTGCAAGCTTTAGGACCAGAGTTCCTGTATCCAGAACCCACATTAAAAAGTTGGGTAGGGGCTGGAGAGATGGCTCAGCGGGTAAGAGCACTGGCTGCTTCTTCAGAGGACCTGAGTTCAATTCCCAGCACCCACATGGTGCCTTACAACCATCTGTAATGACATCTGGTGCCCTCTTCTGGCCTGCAGACATACATGCAAGCAGAACACTATATACATAAATAAATCTTTTAAAAAAAAAAGTTGGGTAGGTATGATGGCCTGCCCATAATTCCCCAACATGGGGGGCAGAGAAAGGGGATCCCCACAGCAAGCCCACGAGCCAGACTAGACTAAACTATTATGAGAGAAGAGTTCAGTGAGGGTCTCAATGTATATGGTGGAGAGCAATCGAGAAAGACGCTCAGCATCAACCTCTGGCCTCCAGACGCACGCGAGTATGCGCGTGCACGCACACATAACTGTAATGTTATATGCCCACACATATAAACATGCATACATTCCTGAATGAACACATATATACTTCATCCTGCCCCAAAAGAGCCGCTCCATGGGCTGGGGTGTTTGTGTGTGAGTCAGTCAGTAAGGTGATTGCCTTGCAAGTATGAGGACCTGAAGTCAATCCCAGAACCCACCTAAAAGTCAGACATGGTGACACATGCTCACAACTAGGCAGGTGAAGATGGGCCAGTCTAGCCTTACTGGTGAGCCAGGCTACCAAAAGACAAAGGTGGCACACAGTACCTGAGGATGCCTCTGCACAAGAGTGTATGTGCACCTGTACATTTAAAACAACAAGTCAAAAAATAAAATAAAATAAAAATAAAAAAATAAAACAACAAGTCCCCCTTGTCCCCAGAACTAGTGAGGATGTGGGCTGCTAGGCAGTAGCTACCCCTCTGGTGGTAGTCTTACGCAGTTAACATGGGGCTGCCCTCTCCACATTTACAGAGACTGGCTTTGCTTCTAGAGACTCGGGCTCCATGCAGCCGTGCCTGTGAAGGCTTGTCACAGAGGATGGGCCTGCAGCTTCCTTGTCTCCCACCTGCCTCCCTGGCTCTAGGGAGAGGGAATGAGCTTGGCAGATGTCTGAGCAGACACCAGCTGCCTCCCTGATGACAGCTTCTTAATTGTTTTCTCATCGCCTTTATTTATTTTTTACCTTAAAGGGTGGCCAGGCCAGTCAGAGCCCTGCTCGCCCCTTTATGAGCCCCCTATGGGCTTGCTGTGCCTCCATCCTCCACCCACGGGCACCCACACTCCTGGCTTTGTGCATATCATTCTTTTGGTTCGCTTTGTGGTGTGAACTGCCCAGCATGTATCATCACTGCCCTGCATGTATCACTGCCCTGCATGTATCACTGCCCAAGGTTTGGCTTCACCTCTCCTTGAACTTCCTGTAGGTGCAGTAACACAACGTGCAGCTTCTCTGTGCAGCTCTTCACGGAACATCACGTGTCTGATATTCATCCATGTTGTTGAACAAAACAGAGCCTTCCTTTTCATCGCTGTGTAGTATTCCACTGCATGGCTGAACCACATTTTAATTTTTTTATTCTGATGATGGGTCTAGATGGTTTGCATTTTTTTTTTTTTTTACTACGAAGGAAAACGCTGCTGTGAGTTTTTTCCCTTCCTTTTTTGAGGCAAGGCCTTGCTGTATATCCCAAACAGCCAAGAACTTGATGCCATCCTGCTGCCTCAGTTTCCCAAGTGCTGGTGATTACAGGCATGCACTTCCATGCCTGGCTTTGCTGTGAATATTCTTAAATACGCCCTCAGGTAGCCAGATACACACATTTCCCTTGGGTCTATACTTTCTAGCAGATAATTTAGCATCTTTGCTGAGGTGTATTTTAGGACACACATACTTCAAAGTTTTGATAAATGCTGCCCAGTATCTTAAAATGTAGCTGCACCACTTTACATCCCCACAGGCAGTAGATGAGGCTTCCAGGTGCTCCTCATCCTCACACCTGGCACTGTCAGATCTTTAATTTTAGTTTGAGGCATGAATTTATAAACACAAACCAAGCTTCCAGGGGATTCAGATGTGTTTGGCGGGAGGCTCAGAATCATAGGGTGAGCTTTGGAAGTGCAGCTCCGGGGCCTGCTGGGTGATTCTAGGGCAAACCCTGAGTCGGAGCTGCTGTGCAGGTGTGTCGGCCCAGCGAGCTGCACTCTGGTGTCCCTTAGCTCCCCACAAACGTGACAGCTTCTTGTCCATTCGCACGCTCAGTGTCCTCAGGTCCGAGGTCTCTGGCTGGAGTCTCCCATCTGTGTCCCAGAGCTTGGGAAGAGGGGGGAGAGGCCCGAGAGAGGGAGTGGTGGGCACCAAAAGTAGCTTCACCCCAAAATGAACAGTGGTACTGAGGGTCTCTTGGTTTCCATGGCAACCTCCATGTACTGCTGCTCAGTGACAGTGTGCCTACTCTGTGACCTGGCTCTAAAGAAGGGAGATCTGGCAGGTACTCTAAAAGTAATGGTGGCAGACTCAGATGCCTGCAGATCCAGGGGGATGTGTGGGAGGTGGGCAAGGAATAAAACATACACAGGTGCACACAGGGATACCTACACACACACACACACACACACACACACATACGCCCCTCACCATTTAAGCCAGCATTTCTCAACTGGGTGGTGACTGTGCCCCAGGGGACATTTGGTAAAAAGGCCTGGAGGCATCTAAGGCATCTTGTGGATGAAGCCCTGGAGAAGGGGTGTGCCGGCAGCATCCTGTCAGTGGCCAGCACTCTGATGTCAAGACCGCCTCATGCTCACAGCCCTCCCACCTCAAATGCTGACAGTGCAGGGGCTGAGGACTCTTCTGTCCTGTCAGAGCAGAGCACTGACTTCACAGGTAGAGTATTGGTGGCCTGCGCGTGGGGAAGTGCTGCCTTGCCCGGCTTGTGAGTGTCTTGAGGCCAGGGGAAGGCCAGTGTTTCCTATTCCCAATACACTGAGCATTGATACATTTGAAGAACTAAACTGGCAATTACTTCTTAAAGAGAAATATAAAGCCTGGAGAAACACAAGCCACACGCCAGGGTGTGGATGCCCCTGCAGGGTCAGACTGAAGCGACAGCAGGGTCTAGCCCACAGCTCCCCCGCTGTCGCTGCCAAGGATGCTAGTGCAAGTGAGTGTGGGGTCTACAGCTTTGCTCCAGAACAATGGAGCTCCCTGCCCCATGTGACTCAGATGCCCATACCATCCATGCATCCAACACAGCCTCCTCTCGCCCCTGCCCTGGACAGTACTGCTGCACCCTATCTTGAGTGACTGTCTGATGGGGTTACGTGGGGACACGTTCTACAGGGATCGGCTGACTCAGGCAAGACACTGGCAGGAAGCAGCTGGTGGAAAGGGCTAACACCCCTGTTCCCACCCCCTCTCCCCGACTATTTCCCCAGCTCTTCTCCCCCAGCTGCACACACTGCTACTCTCCCCTCCTCATTAGGTTGTGAGTCAGAGATTCTGGGTTCTAATCCCAACTCAGTTCTTATCAATAGGCAGCCGCCTGGGGCAGGATGGTCACCTGTGCCCTTTCCTGACTGTGGGATGCGGATGAATAATAGTCCCAGAGGCACAGGTTTGGAGAAAAAGCTCTGTGAGTAAGGATATTTCACGAGCATAGAGCAGGGCCTGGCTCAGCTCCCTGCTTTGCCACGTCCCAGCCAGGAGAACTTGGGGAAGTCTCTCTTCTGTGGGCCATGGTCACTGGCTGCTGGCAGGCTCTGAGGTGAGCACAGAGCCTGATGCTGAAGCCAGCAAGGAACGTGGAGACAGTTCTGCCTGGATGAAGGTCACCCCCAACCCCCTCTCCAAATGTCTCCAGGCCTCTCCTCTGAGTCTCCTCAGCCCACAAGACGTGTCCATGTAGAGCAACAGAGTGGGCCAGAGGCAGGCTGTCCAGTTGCACTCTCTCTCCCAGTGACCCTAGCCCTTTGTCCACACACTGGTGCCTTGGTTCCCACATTTGGGACACGAGGGTAATCACAGTCTCCACCTCATCAGGTGTGTGGAGGGGAGTGCATAAAGAACTAGAATTGGCTTATATCGCCAAGTCATGATGTCACTCACTCCTAGCCCATTATTTTTATTTTTATTTTTTTATTTTTTTATTTTTTATTTTTTTAAGAAAATCCTAGAAGTGAATGCCTAACCATCATCTTGCCAGATCTAGTTTCACGGAGCACTTATGTTATTCCATAGACAGGCCCTAACCTATGGGGAAGGGCCTAGAGGATGTCATGAGTGGCCAAGCGTCGGAGGATCCAGGGCCTAAACCTCCTCCCCAGGTAACAGGCTGCCCTCTCCATATAACCCTTCAGGTGCTCCAGGGAGCCTAGGACAGAGCAGGAGGAGCAGCTGATGGAGGAGGAGCCCCGTCTGGCCCAGCCTCTTCCCCTGTGGCACCTAGGGTCCCGAACTACCACACTCAGGCCACTCTTCCAAGTGCGGCATGCCGTAATCTGCACCTTTACTCATGGCACCTGCCCAAGTGTTCGCTCCTAATTATTGCCTATAAAGGCGATGCCAGGAATATTAACAGGCCTGCCACCTGTTTCCTGGCAGGTGGCCCTGCGGTGCACCTGTCAGCCAGCTGCCTTGGTCCCCAATGAAAACAAATGGTGTCTTTCTCATCCTGAGCTCAGGACCCTCTAGGAACCATCAGATGGCTGGGTCAATTCCTGGGAGGTCTCTGTCTCCCTGGGGGCTGCTTCCTAGCTGTAGCCTCAGGGGCTCTGGTGAGGGTGGAGGGCTTGGGAATTCTCCGTCCTCTGAATGCTGTGTGATGCTGGAGCTTTACTTTCTCTTTCTGATGGCCAGTGTCCAGTCCTTCCTACAGGGCAGGGACAAGCGGAGGCGCTCCAGCCCTGGGCCAGGACCCATATCAAAACCCCTGTCTCAATTCCCCAGGGAACCCCCGGTGACATCACTTCATGAGTACTGTGGCCTGTAAGGTGAAGTCACTTTCCTGTGAGGCAATGCTACCTTATGAGTGTCACGGCTTGTAAGGTGACATTCTCTTGTGGGTGTCACTATATGTGAAGTGATGTCACCTCAGGGTCCAATCATCTGTGAGGTAATGTCACCTCAGGGTGCAATTGCTTGTGAGGTGACATCACTTCCTTGGTGCCATGACCTGTGAGGTGATGTCACCTCATAGAGCCATGACCTGTAGTGACTCCTGAGGCCTACAAGGCCCCGAGTTATGCCAGTGAAGGCATTCTCTATGCTGACACTCGGTGCAGAGCATGCTTATGGCCCTGTGTCCATATGGGTTCCTAACTGCGTGGCTTCCTAACTGTCCCTGTGTCAGCTGCCAATCATCTGACAGAAAGGGCAGGACTTCTGACTCACAGTTTGGAGGTTCAGGAATGGCCCAAGATTCTGGCCTGTGAAGACTTGGAACATCATGGCTACAGGCAGTGCTGTTCACTTCAGGACAGGAAGCAGGAGACCAGAAAGAGTGGGGTTTGGCCTCATCTGAGGATGCACCCACCCGATGTTACTTCCTCTAAGGCCCCACCTCTTAAGGCTACACAACCTCTCAGTATCTCTAAGGACAAGCACGGCATTTGAGAAATACCACAGGTGCAAGCCATAATTACTGAGTTCATGGTGGTTTATGTTGTCAAGGGGGAAACTGAGGCCCAGGCAGCTAAACTCAGGGAACCTGCTTCTGATCCAGTGAAAGGATCTGCCAGTCTGGCCACTCAGTCTTCCAAGATCCACAGGCTCTTCTCCCTGTTCCCCATTTCAGGGACTGTTAAATCACAGGGCAGGTGGGCCCCTTCTGCTACAAACACCGCCATTGTTCCCGCCCTCCCTCAGAGAGCTCAGCCATACCTCCAGCTTTCTAGCCCTACTGCCCTGCCCCTCTCACACTCTGTGCTCAGCCTGTATCCCCAGCAACCACTCCCACCCCACCCCCACCCCTACCCCACCCCGCCCTGCCACCATGGCTCCCTTCCTCTTCTAGCCTTTCTTCAAATGTCACCTTCCCAGTGTGGCTCTGATGACCCCCCTCTCCCCTTTTTGATTTCCATACTTTTAAATTTTCGTTTACTTCCCAATGGCACCTATAAGGCAGGAACATCTTGAGGCACTTTACAGGCAAATCAGAGCTGGTTGGTTGGTTGGTTGGTTGGTTGGTTGGTTGGTTGGTTGGGTTGTTTTTGTTTCCCCATTCATTTCTCTGACAGATAATAGGGTTTTTTTGTTTCCCATAGTGATAATTACAATAATGGCATCAACCCAAAGGAATTAACTATAAAAATCTTTTTTTTTTTCAAGACAGGGTTTTTCTGTGTAGTTTTGGTGCCTGTCCTGGAGCTCGCTCTGTAGACCAGGCTGGCCTCAAACTCACAGAGATCCGCCTGGCTCTGCCTCCCGAGTGCTGGGATTAAAGGCATGTGCCACCACTGCCCAGCTAACTATAAAATCCTAACATCATCTCAGGCTTGGTCCTTGTGAAGTCGCCCCCACCACCACCCCCTCTCCCCACACACATACACATCCTGTAGTCTTCAAAATGTTTTTATTCATGATTCATTCACATTGGGATCCTGCCAAGGCCCCTGCACCTCATCTGGCTGATCAGTCTCTCTAGAAAAATTCCTTCTCCTTCTTTTGCTGGGGGAAACCAGGTCATCTACCCATGAGATGTTCTCGGGGTATCTTTTAATGCATCTCCATGTCCTGTATGCGTTCTGCCCACTGGTCCTCAGGATTTGAAGGCTTCCTGCCACTGCCTGGCATCCAGTTTGTGCCTGACCCCACATCATCTTAGGATTGAAGGAGAGTGATTTCACATTGTCCTTGTCAGATAAGGGGACAGAGACACAGCTCCATCTGCAACCCCACACACCTGAGGAGCACCCGGAGATGTTTAGGGACCTCAACTCAGGCCAAACCAGGATCCTTGGCTTCTGGGCAGAGAAGAATTTCAGAGCTAACCAGTGTAGTGAGACAGAGTTGGAAATGTTATTTTAATGTATTTTAATATAGATTTAAGCACAAGGCTTCAGAGAATGAGAGGCACTCAAACGAAATGAAGATAACCCAAGTGTGAGATGTGCTTCCCAAGGGAGAGTAGGGAAAAGTAAGACATACCCAGGTGTGTAGGGAATGCCTCAAGGGATAGAAAACAATTAATCGTTTCAGCATCAGCCATGTGTACCATTTTGGTGACTCTTAAGCTACATCTCAGAAGGTTGCAAACTCCCCTTCTCTCTTTGCTGTTATAAAAGATGTATGAGAGATGGCTCTGGAGGTGCCTTGGATGGAGTTAAAACATGGTAAGTTAAAACATGGTAAGATAAAACCAGAAGCCCCGCCGGGCGGTGGTGGCGCACGCCTTTAATCCCAGCACTCGGGAGGCAGAGCCAGGCGGATCTCTGTGAGTTCGAGGCCAGCCTGGACTACCAAGTGAGTTCCAGGAAAGGCGCAAGGCTACACAGAGAAACCCTGTCTCGAAAAACCAAAAAAAAACAAAAAACAAAAAAACCAGAAGCCCCTAGGGCTGCACAAGGGGTTCAGAACTAGTCCTTCCCCTGTAAACTGCTGGGAGTCCTAGAAAATTGCAGGTTCATGGCCAAGAAGGGAGGGAAGCCTTGAGCAGTTGTTAGCTTTGCTGGGATTTTTGCTCTGCTGCTGGCAGAGGCTTCATTCAGCCAGATCGAGTGAAGGACTTTCACTCCCATCTCACATCCCCAAGATTTCCCCTGCCTTCCCATCCTCCCAATCGGTCTTGGCCACACCGGCTTGCTCTGGTTCCTCCCTATGACAGCTCCTAAAACAGACCTTGCTGGGAACAAAGGTCGAGGTTGCTGTCTCATTCTATACCAGCATTTGTCCCAAGTGACCAGGGAGGGTTTGTGGCTCTTTCCCCTTCTTTGGGACATCGTTATGCATGCATGGCATCTTACAGTTTTCCAGTCTTTCTTCTTTGTTGTTCCGGCTGTTCTAGACTTGGCCAGTGGATGCCTGGTGCCAAGCTTTGGTGGTCTTCCGACCTTCCCCACTCAGACTTTGTGAACTTCCTTAATCGCTGGAACCGAGGAAAGATATCCAACATGTCCTCCCTAGCCCAGCCTTAGGTCAGCCCTGGGGGTCCTTTGAGCCTGTAGAAGCTAGTGAGAGTCCACAGTCTGGTTTCTGGGAGACAACACAAACTCCAGGGATACTCTTCTCCTTGCTCGTTTTCACCTTCTGCTACACCATGTACTTATTTATTACGTTGTTGTTATTCTTTTTCCTCACTAGAACATCCACACCAGAAAACCTTGATTTTGTTCACTGCTGGGCCTCTGAGACAGCACACAGATGATGCCTAATAAATATTTGTTGAATGAGAAAGGGAATGGGACTGATGGATGGCCCACATGCTCGCCCTCCCCCAGCCTGAGGGAGTTGCACAGAGGGTCCCCCACCCCTTGCTGCCTCCACAGACCCAACCTTGGGGCTTATTTATATCTGCAGAGCTAGATGGCAGAAATGTCACCACTGGGACTGTGGGGAAGGAAAGGCCAAGAAGATTAAAGGCATCTCTGATGAGATGCTAATTTGTTTCCGGAAGCAGGTGGGGGCCCTGGGCCTTGAGGGCTTTGTGAGGCTGAGGCAGGGCTGGAGGAGGCAGAATGGCTGGCAGAGGATGGCCTGGATCCTTTCGTGATCTTTCCCTTCTTTCTACCTGTCTTTTGAGATCTGCAAAGCTTGTGTGCTAAGGGGAGTTAGTCAGTCCTGTGTTCGAATCCTGCCCTCAGCACTCTCTGGGTCCTAACGATTTGCTGTGGTTTCTAACTGCCACTGTCAGGGGGCACGCAGTCAGCGGGGTAGATGTGGCCTGGTCCTTGGCCAGACTTCTTCTTACCCTGGACTCTGGTCCCAACTCTGTTACCTGACGGTTTGTATAATCTCAGTGTGAAGCAGCCTCTCGTACCTGTACTGAGCTGGCAGGACACACGGCACGCAATAGGGCTGTTGACAAAGGCCACCTCTTTGGCCCAGTCGTGGCAGTTGACCTAGTCTCAGGGCTAAGATCCGAGACCTTGTTCTACCGCTTGCATGCTGTGTGACCCTGGTGGAGTCCTGGACCTCTCCTAGCCTCAGTTTCCTCATTTGTGAAAGCGGAATGCTCCTCAGACCATCCTGGTGCACTGTGAAGATTAAATGAGATAGGTTGTGGGAGGCAACCGGCTGTTGATTTCCCTGCCTTGACTTCCATTGTGGTTTGCACATAGGGATGGGCTCCGGGTAGAATAATCATGCGGCCGGCTGCCACTGACTGGCTATTGAGCTCCGGTATGCCAGACTCAACTGTACACACTGCTCCTGCCGCCCACTTCAGAGGCAGTCTTAGCTCTGTTTGTCAGATGCGGAAACGGGCTCAGAGGGAAACATTGAGCTGGTTTGAGCTCAGATCTGCTTCTCCCCGAAGGCTTGAGTTCTCTCCCTTTCTGTTTGGATGGCTAAGTCGGAGCCTTGTTGTCCGGGAAGAGCCAAGGCCTCTCTTCTGAGAGGGGCAGTGGCAGGAAGAGCCAAGCAGTCTTGTCCCCACTTAGGGCTCCACCATGCACACCCCAAAGATGGAAGAACAAAATCTCTCATGGAGTTGGATAAGGAACCCAGGACCTCAGGCCTCCCAGCCCTCGCCCACCAGTGCTCTTGCCGCTCTTTCCTGTACTCAACAGCAGTCCCCTCCCAGAGAGAATCAGCTGAGAGCCTGTTTCCAGCTGAAGCCAGGAAGAACCCAGCCTTCCGGGAGACCTCTGGGACCCTTCTTCCACGGGCTTTTTATTCATCACCCGCTCTATTTACCCCACAGTGCTCTCCATTCCATCTACTCTGTCGGCTACTGGCAGGATTGCAGCAGCCCTTGGGCAGACTGGGTACAAGCCTGGCGGGAGGACCGCTACAGAGCCATGGGACAGACCTCATACTACCTGGGTCAAGGCCTCACTGCTGCTGACGCTGAAGCAGACTTCTGCAGCCCTGACTCCGGAGCAGTCCTCTGGGCTCCTCCTGAGAGTTTGTCGGGGCCCTGAGTCATCCTAGGGGGCTTAGAGGTTTAAAAAATGAGGAGGGAGCCTAAGCAGCCAGCTTAGAAGAGAGGGCAGGAATCCTTTTCTGCCACATGCCTGCTCTGACCCCGAGCGAGGAGTTGCTTCTCTGCCTCATTCTCCCCCAGGGTAATGCTGCCTGCCCAGCCAATGGGAAGGGAGATATGACATGTTTACTGAGTTCTTTTCAAATACCTGGCCCTGTGGACTCCCTGCCCCATCAATTCAGGCACCCACGGGGGTTTTGGGACATGTTGCCAGTGATCCGTGCTGTGGCACAGCAGGCCAGCCCTTCCAGCAGCTAGCTAGCTAGGATGGGCATCTGAGGGCCAAGCAAGTAGTCTCTTGCAGAGAAGTTTCACAGCGCAGTTCTAGATGGAGGGATCCACCCAACAGCCGGCAGAGGAAGAGGGGTGGATGCTGGTGGAGTGGAGCAGAGACCGGGGTGGGCTAGGCAGCACTTTTGGCGGGAAGAGGAAGTAGAGGATGGGTGTGCTGAATATAGATTCTCCATGCCAGAACTTGGGAAGATAGATCTGCTCTGGCGCCCCGCTCGCTGTGGAGGAAGGGCCTTGCTGCCGGCTCTGGGGAGGATTATCTATTTTAGCAACTCGGGAAGGGAGGAGGCCGGGAGCGCCCAGCCTCCACCAGTCAGGCGGCTGGGGCGCAGCGCAGAGGCGCGGGCTCTGGGCTCTGAGACTGCGGGGCGGCTGCGGGGCTCCGGGCCTGGGACGTACTGGCGGGCAGTCGTGATGCTGGCGGTGTCACTCAAGTGGCGGCTGGGCGTGGTGAGGCGGAGGCCCAAAGGTACCGAACAGAGAGAGGCTGCTGTGGGGTGCTGAGGGAGCCGCTGGGGGAGGCTCCCTCTTTACTCCTGTCTCCTAGCTTGCTTTTGTCTGGGTGCTTGGGGGTGTCTCTGTGGCATTCCTCCTGGGGCCTAGAATCTAGGTCTCTTCTCTAGGCACTTGTCAGTTGTTCATTTCTCTGCATCCTTCTCTGGGGCCCCATCTCCCTCTGTTCTGGATACCTTCCTCTCTCTCCACCCCAGCGCTCTTTGTCTGGTCCCCTGGGGGTCTCTCCCTCTCCCTGGTCCTCCTCCCTGCCCTGATGGCTATCCTTATGTCTCTCCCGTCATCTCCGTCCTATTTACCCACACCTGCCCTCTCCCACCCTAACTGTCTTTGTTCAAGGGCCCCTTTCAGTGTTGTTCAGTGTCTTCACTTTTCTGAGCTTCTCATCCCCACCCCTCATGGGATGTGTCCCCAAAGAGCTTTCCTTTCCTCCCTGTTCAGGCTATGGGACTGTGCTGTAGTTGGGGCAGGCCCGGGGGGGGGGGCGGGGGGGAGAGAATGCATGCATTCACACCTCTACTGCAGGCTGGGGCTGAGGGCTGAGGGCAAAGCCTGGGCTTGGCTCTGGTCCAGGCTAAGTCAACTCTGAACCCTGGCTTCCACTGGTCCCATCCCTGGCACAGGTATAGCCCCTTGGAGAAGAAGAATGGCCTCAGGTGGGGACAGGTTGCAGTGGGCTGAGGAGGACAGCGTGGAGCTGAGTGTTAAGCCCCAGAGTCTGTGTGACCCTAGACATCACCTGTGACTGCCCTTCCATTTTCCATCTATAACACAGGGGATGAGGATGGTAGGGATTCGTGGTCCTGGGCTTCAGGCTGAGAACTAAGAATAACTAGACTGTTAACAACAGGCTCAGACCTTATCAGTGCCAGTGTGTGTCAGAGAAGGCCTTTTTTCATTTAGTCCCCACTGCACCCCTCGATACCAGTCCACCCTTACCTTGGTTATATAGCAGAAAACTGAGGTCCAGAGAAGTTAAGGAACTTGCCCTTAGGCCACACAGCTGACCCACAGCTGCACTGTTGGCAAGTGTTTTATTAGCATTTGAAGGACCTATGTGAGATGGGACTGCTCCCCTCGAAGTGGCCAAGGGGTAGTGGGTTCATGAGGTAGCAGAAGGTTCCAGGACCTGTTCTAGCCTGTGGGCAGCTGGAGTCTACTAGAGGTCCCTGCAGGGACAGAGGCATCAGGAACAGGGTTACCCAGGAACTCTCTGCTGGGCCCCCAGAAGCCTGCCTACTAAAGGCTGTTGCTCAGATCCATGGGTCCTGAGGATCCTGTAGATGTGGTAGGTGACCGCATCTCAGGGCTGCTCTCTGTGGAAGACTCTGAGATCTGGAGAGAGGATGATGCGTTTACGCTTTTTGGACACCAGGAAGTGCTTGTATCTGCCCAGACAGACCTGAGTTCAAATCTCACTCTCTGTTGCTATGGACAACTGACAGATCTCAGTTTCTTCAACTGTAGAGGGTGACCAAGAAAAGCCATCCTCTTCAGATTGTAACTTAAGAGTCTGGGACAGGGCCCAGCACATAGTAGGCTCTTGAAAAGTTTATCTTCCCACCCTCTTCCACATTACACCTCCACCTCACAGTGGTGATGCCCTTGAATGTTAAGCTCCTTGTGGAGAAGAAGACAAAGAACATAAAACAAACACCATGTACCCTGGCTGGCTGAGGACCTACTGTGTGAAGGCATGGCCAGGCTTCTGCCATTAGAGGTACTCTCTGGGAGACATGAAGCTGCACACCACTGCATGGAGCTATTACTCAAGGGAGGACTCCCGAGGCCTTGGTGGGAAGCAGGAGGTTCCCCTGGCTTCATATTCAAGGTTTTATATTTTTAAGATTTATTTATTTATTTATTTTATGTTGCATTTGTGAACTGTGTGCATGTGAGTGCTCACAGAGGCCGGAAGAGGGTGTCGGATCCCCTGAACTGGAATTACAGGTGACTGTGAGCCACCTGACACGGATTCTGGGGACCAAACCTGGCTCCTCTGTTTCCCTTCACAGGAGCAGAACGCGCTCTTAACCACTGATCCATCTCTCCAGTCCTTCCAGGTTTTATTTGAATGTCCGGGGACATGTGTCCCTACCTTCAGCCCATGGTTTTGTTGGTCTATTGTTATCTGTTTACCTTTTAGTTAGTGTCTGTGCTCACATGGGCCATGGTGTGTGTGTGGAGGTCGGAGTACATCTTGCAGGGGTCGGTTTTCTCTTTCCACCATGTGCGTCCCAAGAATCAAACTCGTGTCAGGCTCGTTGGCAAGGCTCCTTACCCACTGAGCCACCCCATGTGTGCGCCAACCATGTTTTCAATGGGTCTTCCTGTTTCTCATCTTTTCTGAATAAGACCTCTAAGTGCCTCATTCTTTGAGTGCTTGAAGGTGGGAGTCACAGGCTACACAGCCATAGGAGACCCATAGCATATTCTGTAACTTGAGTCTTTCTCTGCCCTGCCTGTCAGCTCCCCAATAATGACACGGAGACTTTTTTATTAATTATGAAAGTTTGACCTATAGCTTAGGCGTGTTGCTAACTAGCTCTTATAACTTAAATTAACCCATTGATATTAATCTGTGTTGTATCTTATGGTGTTACCTCTCTTCCATCTTGTGCCTCCTGTTTCCTCTCCATGTCTCCTGGCATCTCTTGCGTGCCTAGATTCCACCTCCTCTTCCTTTCTCTCCCCAGAAGTCCCACCTATACCTCCTGCCTAGATGTTGGCCATTCAGCTTTTTATTACACCAATCACAGAAGTGCATCTTCACACAGTTTACAAATATCCCACAACAATATTCCTCAAGTGAAATCTGAGGGTCCAATTAGTGTCTGGAGAAGGAAACGATGGTTTTGAGAGAAAGGCTGGGGTGGGGGCGCGGGGGGACTCGGAGTTGGGATTTGCTAGGTAAGTAACAGAGAGGACAGCTTGTGCGAACAGGGCTGTGGAGCACCAAATCAATAGATGCTGACACAGGGGATACTGCCCCTGCCTCATTCAACATTTATTGAGCACCCTTTGTGTACC
Source organism: Peromyscus eremicus (assembly GCF_949786415.1). Lineage (NCBI taxonomy): Eukaryota > Metazoa > Chordata > Mammalia > Rodentia > Cricetidae > Peromyscus > Peromyscus eremicus. The sequence goes on along the minus strand of NC_081418.1, from coordinate 103,675,865 downwards.
AAGTACTGCCCCAAAGTCTTAAGGGGACACGGAGCAGGATGGACATTATCATCTGTGGATGTGTCCACACATCATGATGTCTTCTTCCTCTTTCCTGCCCCGGAAGAAGGAGGCTCCCCAGGACCCACCTTGGTCACCACAGCTGACTCCTTCATTTCTTACACAGCCCCTCTCACTCCCCACAGGAGCAAGAGGCTCAGTTCTGACCTCCAACTCAAGCATGTTCCTTCCTTCTGATGCCCATCCACTGGTCCCTCTTTCCTGGGCTTCTGCCCTCTTCTCAGTTTGGGACATCGGGTGTTTCAGAGATGGTGCCAGGGATAAATTCATCCAGGGATTGTTCCAGAATCACGGAGTCCTGGCAGGCTGCTGTGAAGCCCTGCCTCGTTCTGTGTTCTTTGCGGAGTGCTTGCTGTTTGTCAGCTACCGCACTGGGTACTTGACAAGTACTTCCTTGTACTCCTTGAGGGCTTGGGGATCTAAATTGCCCACATTGCACCTGGGGAAACTGAGGCTCAAATAAGAAGTGGTTTTTCAAAAGCCAGATGTGTAGGAAATGATAAGAGTCCGCGTCCACCCAGGCAGGATCGCTACCCAGCCCAAGCATCTTGCCAGGGCATCTCATTCCTCAGTGGTCCATTAGCTCGTGCATCCGCTGGGAGCAGTGTCCTTTCTGTGATGTCCCCACCCTGTCCTCACATGTGCAGCTGGCCTGGCTTTTCCAGCATCACTGAGGTTCTCTGCCTTCTAGAGCTCTGCCCAGGAGACTTTGGCAGCCTTGATGGGCCCTGAAGCTGCTGGCTGCTTTGTTTAACTAGCACTGCCCATGCCTGGCCGCTGCCTCTGCCACACCCACTGCTGTCAGTGTCCCTTTTGGGGAGTACAGACTCAGCTGGAACTCAGGGCCTGCAGCGCATGAGAGGCACAGAGGGGGCAGAGCCAGCCACAGCCCCCCCCTTGCCTAGCACACACCGAGTGAAATGTGCCTCCGCCTACCCACCTTGCTCACATTGCTGCCACCGGAACCCGTGCTGATCTCATCAGCTAATGCCCCGTGCTGTCTCCGTTTGTCAGCTTGAATGCTCAGTCCGGCAGGACCATCTGCCTGCTTTAATTGCCCAGATAATTGTGAAGGCTGCTGGCCCTGCCTCCTTCACTGCTGGTCTGACGGGCAGAAAGAACATCTATCAGTCAGGAGCCCTGGACAGATTCGACCCCCAGCTCCCTGCAGGTCCTTGGGCAATCCAGCTCTCTCTGGCCTCAGTTTCCCTTCTGTGTCCTGGTCCTGCCCTCTTAGAAATAAAAGCTCCTCACCACGACCCTCATTTACCCACACAGTGCCCTTGGGCTAACCTTGTTTCTGCGGCCCCCGCATTCCTGTTTTGGCCGAGGTATCGGTGACTCAGAGCAGATGTGGGCAGGTGGGCGGACATGGCGGCACAGAGCCAGCCAGCTCTGATTGCTGCACAACTGGGGCAGCTGGAGTCCCCAAGGGACGACCTTGGACGAGGTCCTTGTCCTTCACAGAATCTGGGGGGTGGGGCTTTACAGAATGGATGTGTTTGAGGCAGGGAGGCAGCTACAGGTCACTTGGGGTTTATAATTTGGGGATGGAGATGAAGGGACCCCAGACTGACTGAGGCTGAGCTGAAGCTGCCTCACAGATTACAGATCCTCCCTTTCCTATCCTAGCCCACATGTGGACCCCATTTTACACATGGGAAGGCCAAAACCATTTCTACTCAAAGACATCCAGCCAGTCTGAGGTGGGGTTGTCTGGGTTGAGTTCAGAGCTCCTGAAAGGCCCCAGAATGCTCTTTACTCTTTGTCACTTGCCTTGACCCCAAGCTCTTTGGGGGGTAGTTAGGTGAGGAAGAATGTGAGCACCCAGCCAGCAGGAAGACCTTAGAGAGGAGGTAAGCTTCCTAGGGGACAGGACAGCAGAGCTGTGTGGAAAGACTTACAGGACAGAGAGTACTAGGAACAGGCGTGTCTGGGAGACTATGGTGCTAAGGCTGGGAGCTGGGTTCTCTTAAAGTGTGCCAGAACAGAGGGAGGGGCAGGAAAGGTTGCCCAGGTTTGAATCCCTCCACTCACAACACTCCTGGTGAGCCACTGCTGAGTGTGGGACCCTCACCTGTCAGGCATCAGGAATAACCCAGAAATCACAGACTCCAGGCCCTGCCTCGGACAATGGTTCCTACAAGTTCCAACCTCTCCAGGGATAGATACTCCTTGACGTAGGTGTGAGAGCTCCCTGGTGGTCCTTTTCACACCCTCACATAGCGGCCACCAGCTGTCATCAGTTACAGAGCTCCCCTTCCATGTTCAAATCCACCAAAAGGAGACAAAACCAAGTAGGGCCATGCCAGCTCAGTGAAGCCCTTGGGGATCACGTGCACATCAAAGTGTGGCTTAGTTCAAGGTCCTTCCAGGCCCCTTCCCTCGCCTGTCAAATGGGACTGTTATCCCGACCTCATGGAGGCAGAGGTAATATCACAGAAGGTGAGGTACAGTCTGGAGTATGGAAGGGCTGGAAGAAGCCAACTGATGTGGCCAGTGGTGCAAGCTTGTGTTTTCATTCTCTTGGAGCTTCAGTTTCCCCCTTGTATGTACTGCTAGGCCCTGGGTATAGAAGATGTCTGTCTGTCGTGGTCCATGCTTTGGCCTGTTTCCTCCTCCCCATTGATGGGGAGTCCTCCAGGAGGAGGTCTCAGAATGGCAGGTGAGTGGCTACCACCTGGTCCAGCCATACACAGGGACTAGTGAAACCACATCCAATGCAGAGCTCTGGCTCTTTCTGCCAGGTCAGAGGCTGCATTGACTCCAGTGAGGAATCAGAGTGCTTCTTACCCAGTGGATATTCCAGCGCAAGACAGGCTGTCCAGGAGGCGGTGAGCTCTCTGTGGAGGTGTCCCTCATGGGATAGAAATTCTAGAATGACAGCAATTCTGAGATCATGCATCTTAATTATTTATGTCTTAGTCACTCAGCCACACTGGTATGGCACTTCCTGCATGTAGAGACTCTGGGCCTGAGGCAGTGAAGGATCTCCCACTGAGAGGAAAGAACAGGGCCAGTGAGGGGAAGGAAGGCTAAAGAAGGCCGTGAGAACTTGCTAGTGCAGTCAGGGATGGCTACTGAGAGGAACAGGTGGAAGCCGGAGTGAGGATGGGAATGAGAACATCTTAGGTAGAGGAATGTATCTTCATAGAGGACCCAAGAAGGAAGCACCTGATTCTGATCCTTAGCCACCTAAGCTGTGCATGCTGGGCCACATCTTTTCTCTCCCTGGGACCCAGTTTCTCCTCTTTTTTTAAAATGGCAGCAGCACTACCCACCTCATGAGGCTCTTGAAAGAATCCATGAGACACTGTACATGTAGTAGGGCATATCCAGTAGGTGCTTAATAAATGCTGGCCCCTGGCCCCTATTTAGGATGTTCGCACTTGGACAGAGAGTGATGACCTGATGGAGGGGTGGGAGGCAGGACCCTGGCTGACCCAGGTGCGTGTGCTTCCCCTACAAGCACCCTGTGCTCAGCCTTTGCTCTCTGCCCCCGACAGCCAGATTTAGAATGCAGATGCCCAGGCACCGCCTCACAAAGCAACTGCTCCTCTCCTTCCCAGCGCACTGAAGTGGCCTCTGTACCCTGTCCTCCCTATGCTACCTACATAGCAACCTTAGTGCCAGGAATGACACTCTTAGTGCCTTTTGCCCCACACCCATCTGCCCAGCACACCTGCCTGCTCCTGACCTCAGACCCAGCCATGCTGGTGAGAGCTTCTCTTACACACTCTGGGCACCTCCTGCACTCCGCTGGCCACCCCCACTGCTGGCAATGCCCTTTCCGCCTCACCTCTGTGGGTTTACATCCTCTCTGGCCCCCTGAGTGTGACCCATCCTGAGAAAGATGCTGACGCTCCAGTGTGTGTTCTGCTTTTAGTACACAGTAGATCCTTGGTGAGCTGTAGCTGGGCCTCAGACCTAGATCTCGCCACTCCTGGCCTAATATTTTTTCATGTTGACATGATTCAAGTTTTGATTTTTTTTTGGGGGGGGGGGTTTGGAAGGGTAGTGAAAGGGAAGGGAGGGAGAGAGGTTAATGGTCCCACGTTTGTCTACAGGGACAAAATGGTCCCAAAGGACAGGAGAATGTGGGGTGGTGCATTGACTAAGGTCAGCTGAAGCCATCTCCTGCTCCCCAGGGACTCTGTCCACTTAGTTATTTTCTAGGACCCTAAGCTGACCTCTCTCTCTCTCTCCATACTCTTCTATGGCTGCTCAGTGTCCCCAGAGGAATGTTCTTAACATGCCACTGGTGAGAAGGCTATTCATTTCTTATACCCCAGGTTCCAAGGGCACAAGGTCCCTGCATTCAGAACACATGTGCTCTGGTCTGTACAGGGAGCTGCAAGCTGGCAGGCTCTGTGGCCTTGTCAGGTCCCTTCAGGGCAGGCAGGGCCTCACCCTGCGTCCTCATTCCGGGAGACTCCCAGGGCCAGGTTTGAGGAGGATGTAGATACCGTATCTCCAGGGTCTGACCAGATGCTGGAACACTGGATGACAGATTATTCCTGTAAACACTGCCTCCATTTACCCCTTCTGCCACACTCCAGCCAGGCTGCCACTTTCCTCCCATCCCCCACAGTCATGACATGTGTTGCTCAGGAGAGTCAAGCAGGAACTTGTGTTCCCATCTTCCAGTGTGATGGGCCGGTGGTCTCTCTGCCCTGTCTTCCTCTTTCTTCCTACTTTGCAACACCCCTGCCCTTCCCACACCCAGTCCCTTCCTTCTCTCCATCGGAGACCAGATCTTGCTGTCTAGCCCAGGCTGCCCTTGAACTCATGGCAATCCCTCTCCAGCCTTCTAAGTGCTGGGATTCTAAATGTATACACTCCCTACATCTGGTCCCAACTCCCACTTTCTAACCTCTCCTGCTTGGCAGGTTTCCAAATAAATGCTACTGGCCTTTGTGATAAAAAGCTTTAATGTGCCTGAAGAGGAGAATGAGGCACAGAGCAGGAAGGGGCCTGGGATCCAAGTCTCCAGCCTCCGAGGCAACTGACTCATTTTCCCCTCTGGTCGCTTCCCCCCCCCCCCAATCCCCAAGCCATCCAGTCCCTTGTACCCTATGTGGCTGTCACTGAAAAACAGGTGGACCTTCTTATGGCTCCCTTCAAACACAGTCCAGCTCTCCTCCCGGGACCCTTTGGATCTGCATCCTTGAGGTCCTCACTCCTGTCTGCCCCCAGCCACCATAAGCACGGTCCCCCTGCCTGCCCAGAACCTTCCTCCTTGCCTCTTCTCATCTGTGTCTCAGCCTAAAGATCACCTCCTCGAAGGGGCTCTTCCTGACCACTTTCCCTGAGTCCTTCACTCAGCATCATTCCCATGTCCAACACAACCTCGAATGTGTATTTTCTTGATTCCTCTCTCTGGTCTCTCTTAGCTGGGGAGCTCTGGAAGTATGAGGTCTGTATGCTTCACTCATTACAGAAACAGCAGATCCAGCTTAGTTTCTGATAGGTACTCAATGCTTGGTAAATGTCCTCTGATGGACGTACTAGGTGCTTAGTAAATGTCCTCTGCGTGAAGTACTAAGTGTTTAGCAAACGTTATGAATCAGATATGAGGTGCTTAGTAACCGTTATGAGTGAGGTCCAAGGTCCTTAGTGAAGTCCTCAATGGAAGAGGAAACCACAGTGGGGTAGGATTATGGATGTACAAACCTACACCAACCACCTTTCTGTGCCCTACACCCTGAACTTCTCAACAAAACACTACAGGAGCACACCCTTCATCACCCATGTTTTAGAGGAGGGCTCTGAGGTTTAGAGAAGCCCCTACTTGGTTGGACCCTCTTGTTCTCTCCCTCCAGGAGGGCCGTAATTGCTGACATCGAGGGAGGCATGGAGCCTATGGGAGGGGGATCCTGTGGAAGTTGCCTCTACCATGGCCAGGCTCTGGCTTATGGCACTCTGACCCACCCCGATCTCCAGAAACCCCTTAGGTGCAGCAGGAGTGCCAGCCCTCTGAACATGAGACCCTTCTGTCCACAGCACTACCCAGGATGTAGGCTGATGGGAACACTTCTGTGTGCTTCCAGGCACTCTGGGCAGGTTAGCGCCGCCGACAGATGGCCTGGCTTCCAGCCTTGGCTCACCCCTTAGTCCTGGGGAAGGAAAGATGTGGGATTCACTGTGACCTTGGTTTGCCATCCCCACATGGGGCTTCCACAGCAGGTGCTGGATGGAGTAGGTCATGGGTGACTCCCATTCGGCCTAGGTCAGCTGTGGAGTATCTTCTGGAACTTACCTCTTCCTTGTCCTTCTACTCTGGCTGTTGTGTTTTGCTTTTTGCCCTCCTGAGACCCTAAGCCAGTGACCTCTTCATGTTCTGCTGTCCATAGCACAGCAGCAGGTGGGTCTCAGTACTGTACTTAAGGGACTGTGGAGATTGGGAGGGTGCAGACACCTTGAATAGCTGTAACATAGCCGGAGAGTATCTAAGGAAGCCTGACTCAATTCTCTTCCCCTGTGACAGACGAAATGGCAGGCTGGCCTCTGCTTCCCCCAGAGTCCCCACTTTCTAGAAGTGTTTAACGGAGTGATGCAGAGGCCCCAGGCCAGGGACTGCTGCCCCCGCTTGGGGAGGGAGGAGGAGGAAGCCATTCAAGCCCACAGTAATAAAGGGTTTATCTCACTGTCCTCCATTGCCATCTCAGCCTTCCTCCCTGCCAGACTTAATTTCCGCCTGTCACTTGAGAGGCCTGGGTGGGTTTGGGGACACAGCTTGCTCGTGTCACAGTGCATTCAGCCTTGGACTGTGAGAGGAAGGGCTAAGGGCCAGGCATAGCTCAGTGATGAGGGAGCCTTCGAGGCCCCTCTGGGTCTCGGGTCCCCATTGTAGGTGGGTTATCTGCTGGCTACTGTGGTCACAGCCCCCGGGTCTCTGGGGACCCTGGGAGTCCATCAGCATGAGGGCCCCAGGGAGCATCCCACCTGTGGGGACAGGGGACCCATGAGGAGGGAGGGTCTGGGGCCAGCCCCACAGGGAGAGCTGGCCACAGCAGAACTGTCATAGTCTGAAAAGCTCTTCCAGGGTCCCACCCTCCCCCTTGCAGGGGTGACATCTGGGGCCCCTCACAGCTCCCGGGTAATGAAGCTTGACCATCCTGAGGCAGAGCAGCTAGTCCGTGTCTAAGTCTTGCTGTGAGGTGCTTGGCAGGTGGGTGATGGATGGATGCTTTCTCCGGCCATTAGAGCAGGTGTCTCTGTTGTCAGCATTGGAATGAAACACCTGAGCCAGGGGTTTGTGCAAAGGAAGGAGCCTGCTTTGGCCTCACTGTGCTGGACCCCAGAGTCCAAGGTAGGTCAGCAGCTAGTGGGGTAACAGTGCAGTCTCAAGAGTGGAGAAGGCATAATCCAGTCCCAGGCTTCTGTCCCAGGGCCCATACACTGCTGGCTACCGTGGTCATGGCCCCTGGGTCCCTGGGGACCCTGTGAGTCCATCAGCATGAGGACACCAGGGAGCATCCCAACTGCAGGGCCAGGGTGCCTGTGAGGGGCCCTGTTCCCGTCTCCTCATGCCCGGTAGTATGACTTTGGGATATATGCTTATGCTACCATTCTACAGCTTGGGAAGCTGAGACCAGAGAGGCTGAATGAGCAAACCATCCTGATAATCACACACAGCCTCTGGGTTTGGAGACACAGAGTCTTCTGCCAGTCCAGTGGTCCAGCCACCCTCCAGGCTACCCACAGATATCTGAGCACAGATAAGTCAGATGCTATCTCTGGGAACTGCAGGAGGCCTGGCTCCCAGCTACTGCGTATACCCTCCAATCTGTCTCCCTCTCCTCTGCCTCCCTGAGGCTGGCAGCACTGGGCTAGAGGGGTGGTCGTTGGAGCAGGTCCTAGAAGCAGCTTGGCTTGCACTTGGCTCCCAGGTGGAACTTCTCAGCAGCATTCCAAGATGCCTGAGTTCCTGGCAAGGATTCCTCACCCTCTTTCCCTCCAACCATCTGTGGCAGCCCCATTGCCTGCAGGAGGAAAGCAAACTTAGACTTCAGAAGCATTTGTTAACAGATAGGTTTGGCCTGAGAGGCCACACTTCTAGCAAGTCCCCAGTGGTGGTGTGAACGACATCCCTCAGACCTTACTTTGGAGGAATGAGACCTCACAGAGCTCATCTGGCTCCATCTGCTGTTTCTCCCTCATCTTTCAGGAAGACATTGCTCACAGGTTCACATGGTACCTGCTTTCTCATTTCTACTTATCCTTCAAAATCAGGTTCAAAAACCTCTTCCTGGTTGCTTCAGATAGCTACATGCTCATCATCTGCACGTCCAGACCTCTTTACTAGCCCCTGAAATCCTGAGTGGTCCCAGGCCTCAGACTCCCGGGGTGGTGGAGACTCAGCTCCGCCCAGATCAGCTGCGTGACCTCAAGAAAGTTGCTTATCCTTTCTGTGTCAGAGTTCACATCTAGACCCCCTTTTTTTCCAAGGTGGACCAACAGTCACTTCCTCACATATGCATGGATAAAAGGAAATAAAAAAATGTGTGGTGGGGTGATGGGGGCAGGGCAGAGGCAGAACCTGTTTCCCTTCCTGTCTGGTTTTGTCTCCAGTCCCCAGTGCCCAGCACAACAGGCTCTCCTGTTAATCCATGGGGTGACCTTTCCAAGGGCTTCTCAGCCACAAAAGTAAATTCCAAAGGAGCAGTGAAGAGCTGAAGAGCTCCAGCTGAGATTCCCACTGCCAATCAGAATCGCTCTTTAAACGCATCTGTCAAGAGAACAAATGTTTTCTTAAAGAAAGAGCAGACGTCACGCCAGACGCCTGTGTATCTTTTGCCATTCTGTCCTCGAGGGGCCACAGGGTGGGGGGGCTCTGCTAGAGGACCTCTGGTGACTTCCTTCCCACTGGTGTGGAGTTGGGATGCCCAAGTAGCCCTCTTGTGCCCTGGTGAAGGCCCATGTCTTCATGGCCAGTCTCTCCTAGCCATTTCCAGGCAGGGGACCACATGGAGCCTGTGCGCTCTCTCAGCTTGGTATGGCTCACCCAGATGGGATTGAGGCCCATCTTTTTCCAGACTCACTAACTCCCCCATGGCTGCACAATGCTCCTAGACCTTTGGTCTTGGCCTCAGTGCTGGCCCAGAGAACTTGCCTGGTGTCTGGACCCTCTATTCCCCTCCGTACTCAAGGTTACCTGATGAGGAAGGCCTCCTAGGGAGTGAGAGCAGGGCAGAGACTTGAGCTTGTAGACAGATAGAGAACACGGATTCATCTGAAGGTGACACAGGAGCTGGCCTGGGGTAGCCTGTGAGCGTAATATGACTTCCGTAGTGACCAGGCAGCCAGGATTTCCCTGGGAGTGAGGACCCTGTATCGAAATCTCTGCTGCATTCGCCTGGATGCACTGTGCAAGTGCACAGGTTGTGGATAGCCCCTGTTTGGTGCCTTGTGCCACTGATACTCTGCCCTTCTCAGTACCCATGTGTAGCCCTGGGAAAGTGGGATGGGGCGGGAACAATGAGTGGGTACCGCTGTCCCATCTGGAGGGGTCCTGGGGCCACATTAGGATCTTCCTGGTTGGTCCTGTGCCCCGAGTGAAGGAGGCCTATCAGTGCTCAGGATTGGGGCCCAGCTGGGCTAGGCAAGGGGCAGCCTGCCAGCTGTGACTGCAGCCCATGACCAGCTGCCTCTGCCCATCAAGCTTAGAGGTGGAAGATCCTTGGCCTGGCACATTCAGACTTCATGTAATGCTTGTGAACACTGTGTATGGTAGGCTGTTATGTTCATGGTCCCTAAGCCCCACCTTCCAGAGAGAAAAGTGAGGTAGAGAGAAGAAGGGCATCAGTGCCAGGGTCCTGGGAGGACTGTGAACACCTGCAGAGGTGCCCAGGGGGAATGCCATGGCTGTACTTTGTGACTTATGACTAGATGCCCATGCTGGTCCTGCTGAAATCTGTTCCTTACAAGAATAAAGTTTAGAAAGTCCTGTCCTTCTTTCCATATGTAAAAACTGAGACCCAGGAAAGGACAGTCATTGGCCAAAGCCCTGGGGGACTTTAGGAACAGAAGCCTGTGTCCAGGACCCTGTGGGAGGACCCAGGGTCACGCTCTTCTAAGAGCCCGGGTGCTGCCATATGTTCCGGGTCTGAAGGGGTCTCAGATACTCATCTTGGAGCTACAGTGGTAGAAGCCTTGTCCCCTTTAAGTAGAGAGAGGGCTGCAGTGCGTGGACTATGCCCAGCCAGTGGGAGGGAGCTCCTGGGCCCCTCCTCGGGAGGGTGAGGGAGGGACCTGGTGTGTGGCTGGGAGCTGTGGGCAGTGCAGAGACCGCAGACATGCTGTGTGGGCTCAGCCGGGACAGCCCTGCGGAGGCAGGTAGGTGGGGCATGCAGACACCACACCAGCTGGGTACTACAGAGGGCAGCCTGGATGGTAGGAATAGGGCTGCCACTTTAGGGGATAGGGACTTGGGAAGTTGAGTGGGAAAGAGGGCATGGGATCCTTAGCCAGACAGGTGCTGAGGGTTGTCTGCTCTGGAGCTGGCCTGTCATGGGAGGGCTGTCTCCCAGGGCTGTCCCTGGGGCACAGGTTACAGGGTGTTCAGCCAGAGACCTGGAGAGGCCACCCCTCCTGCCTCAGGGGGGTAAGAGTAGTGCTGCCAATTGTTGGGAGCATGGGGCTGTCCACTGGGACTGAGCCTTCCCTGAGGCCAGGGTAGGTCAGGGTTTCTGCGAGCAGATGAGGGGCAGGGACCAGCTGTCACATTCCTTGGTGGTGGCTGTAGTGTCTGGGGAGGAGCAGGGGGTGAGTACAGTGATCCCTGTCTCTGTCCATCTGTCTGTTTCCTAACTTCAGCCTGTTGAGCCAGCCTGACACCACCACTCCCCCAATAGTGTGGGTCACCCTGCTCTCTGTGCCTTAGGGTCACCACCCTCCAATGCTCCCAATTCCTTCCACAGGCTACACACCCCTCCACAGCTTCCAGGGTCTGTGCCACTGAGCACCGCAGGTCTCTTTCTAGGGACATCTCAGTCATAACAGTCGGGGTTGGGGATGGTACAACTTCTGCGCTTGGCTTAAGCCCAAGCCTGCCGCGATTTCACCCCACTCCCTTCATGGCTTTCAGGCTTCCACCCCTGGCACAGCCGGTGTCCTGATCTTCTGGCCTCTGGGCCTCCTCCACCTCTAGTGGGGCCTGTGTTCTGGTGTTCTCCTGACCTGCCTCAAGCCCTGAGTTCCCGGGAGGCAGCAGCTAGGCCCGAAGTCTGATTATAGCCCTCGAACTCTCGGGGCCTCTCTTGGGCTCTCTAGTTTCGACTCTGATGCTTCCCTGACTCCCCTCAGCCCCTGAGAATCTCCTCTGTAGGTCATAGGACCTCACAGTCACACCTGCATCAGGACGAGCTGACTTCTGGGAGCAGCAGAATCTAGGTGTTCTGTATTTCCTTATCCCCTCCCTGCTCCTCTGTAGGTAAGGTCTGTTCCCTGTTCCTTCTTGACCATCAAGCTTCATGTCAGAGAGCCTGTTTTCAATAGTTCCCTAAAAGTCTCAGGGCCCAACATAGGTCCCACGCCCATTGCTAAACCAACCACGGGGCCTCTCACTGCCCAGGCCTGGTTGTAGGGCCTCTCCTAAGCTGGGGACGGCAGCCAACAGGTGGTCTCTGCAGAGATGGGGTGGGGTGGGGGCTGAGGCCTCTGTGAGAGTGGAATTGGCATTGGGGTTGGTGAAGCAGGCAACCTGGCTCTCTCTGGCCTGGATGGACTCTACCCTAGTGGATCTTTCCTCAGGCTCCATCCTGGGATTGTCCAGGCTTTCTCTGGGAGCCTCTAGGGCCTCTATGGGATGGAAGATGTGGCATATACAGTAGGCCTGATTCAGACTGAAATGGCTGAGAGCCCCACCCACTGCCCATCCCAGCATATACACACTGCCTGAAGGATGGGCATGTCCTCTGACTCCTGACCACAAAGATGTCTTTGTCACCAGGGGCTGCCAGGCTTTAGTGAATACTGGCCACCCAGTAGGCTCGGGACAATTGAGGCAGAGTGTATTCGCAATGAATGATCCCTGTTAGCACCCTCCTCCCCAGGGGCTTCATCGAAGCCACTTCTAGGCCTGGGCTGTGGCCATGGGGGAACCTTAGAGGCCACCCACTTGGGGATCAGCCAGGAGCCTGGAGCCAGGGAGAGGTGGGCTCCACCCAGGCTCAACCCCTTCCTATTCCTGGCCTCCGCCCACTTATTATGCTTCTTTGATGGCCGTTTCCCTCATCCACAAATGGGGAGTACGTTGAAAAGCTAGGTGCTTACAGAATGCTAGACAGCCCTGCCCCCACCCCCACTCCCGCTTGAAGCATAGTGAGGTCTTTCTGATGATGTTCAGTGCTAAGAAAAAAATGGGGAGGGTTGGTAGGGATTTCAGGAAGTGTTGGGATGAATATGTACTACAGACTCATGGCATGGCCTCCCTGACCAGGGGATATTTCATCAGGTTACTGCAGGAGGTAAGAGAAGGGGTTTGTGGGTGTCCGGGAAGTCTTCCAAGCACAGGAAGGCACGACTCTAGTCATGGCTGCAAGGAGCCTTGCCCTACCTAGCCAGCGTTTCCTGCATCCTCACTTGGGGTCTTTGGTGCTCTTGCTAGGGAAGGGAATAGAGACAGGAGTGGAAGATGTCTCCCCCTTGTGTCAGGATCACCTGGTTCCAGGATGTGCCTTCAGTCTCCCCATCACAGGGACCCCAGTGAGACTGCCTGCCCCCTTGTTTCTCCGTGAAGAGCAGCTTGTGTGGATGCTTGGCAGCGGGCTGGCCAAGGAAGAGCCCAACCGGGTTGCCAATCCTTGTTCCCTCTGGCTACTTTGGCACTGCACAATGAGGCTTCCTGTTTGATGTGTGGCTGCTGGGCTCATACCATTGAAAATATACCATGGCTGTCTTATCTGTCGTCCCATGCCTCTGCCTGTGGAAAGCTGGCTTCCTGGAGGCCAATTGGCTGTGAAGACCAAAGCCCACATCTCAGCCCTGTGCTCATCCAGCCCTGCCCGGATAATGGTGTCACTGTGGACCAATGTCTCTTTGAACAGAGAGGTCCAGGGGCTGCTGAGGTGTTATCATGTTCAGAGGGAGGGGCCATGTGGCCTGAGCTTGAATGCCCCTAGGAGCTGAGTGTCCTTATTGTGGTTCCCTTAACTTCTGTGTGCCTCGGTTTCTTCATCTATCACATGATAGTGACAGTGGTGTTTTGGACTCGGGCTTATCGTGAGGACTGAGTGGTAATGACTTTGAAGTTCTTAGAACTAAGCCTGGGGCAAAGCTTGTTCCATCTTTTGCATGAGGCAATAGTCACCCTCTCCGTGCCTCAGTTTCTCCCCCTTGTGTATCAGTATGCCAAGCTGGCCTGACTCCAAAGTTCACCCTTCCTTCTGCATATCAACAATGCCTTTCATGTTCTGGTGGTCAAATCAAGGTTTGCCAGGGATGTGATGCCAAGCAGCCTCTCTCCAGGAATTGTGAAAGTGGGGTACTAAGGGTTGGGAGTGGGGACTTTGATCCAGCTGTCATGGGAACGCGTGGATCCCACTAAGGGGTCTTCATCTTCAGCTTGCTCAGCTGCCTCTGATGCAGATGCCAGGCCTCAGCTAAGTTTACAGCATCCCCTGGCCCCATGCCCCCTTTCTGGCACTCCACTTGGGCGGCACCCTGGCATAGCAGCCTGGCAAGGGACGGGCTTCCTTTTCCCTTTATGAGAGCTCAGTAGCTCCCTGGGGCTGCAGAGGGAGGGAGATGTAAGGCAGATCAGCAAGATTTGCCTGAGAACACATAAAGGGAAAAGGACTGCCCCCACCTCCGCCTGCCTAGTTACAGCAGCCAGGACCAGGTGTCCAGTCCTGTGCCCTGGCTCCCCATGGGCCCCGGAAGTGAATTTCCCTCTGAAGCAATTTCTACAGCCCCGATTGACTGAAGTAGTGCTCATAATTGGCCATTGCTGGAAGGAGGAGACTAGGAAAATGCAGATAAAAATATCCCTGTTTTTTTTATGCATGTTTCCAGCTGAAATTGGTGGGAAAGATGTTTTTTGAAAAGCCTTCATCTCTAAGCATGTAATTACTAGGTCCAAGAACCCCCCTCCAAAAAAAAAAAATACAAGAGAACAGGAGAATGTGAACATATTCCCTGAGGGAGCATGCTGGGGGCCAAACCCCATGGAGGCATCTATAAATAAAGTGGTCCCCTAATTTCTCACCATTCTCAGTGAGGGAGACACCTCCCCCACCACAGAGAATAGAGGCTTAGGCATGTAGCCAGTTGGCAGTTCTGACCCTGCTTTGGTTCTTGGTTTGAATTCTGCCTCAATCTTTCCCATCCCAAGGTTGTACTGGGTTGGGGGGAGGCATGACGTTCCCCCTGAAAATACATCGGTAGGTATCATCCATTCCTTACGGGTTACTCTGAGTGTGACTGGGGGGGGGTGTCTTAGATTCAAAAGCCTGCCTCTCCCTGTCTCTCTGTCTCTGTCTCTGTCTGTGTGTGTGTGTGTGTGTGTGTGTGTGTGTGTGTGTGTGTGTGAGAGAGAGAGAGAGAGAGAGAGAGAGAGAGAGAGAGAGAGAGAGAGAGAGAGAGAGTGCGCGCGCGCACATGTGGGCATGTACACATGCCTGGCTTTTTATGTGGGTTCTGGGAGACCCGAACTCAGGTTCTCATGCTTGTGTGGTAAGCACTATATCCATTGAACCGTCTCCCCAGTCCGTTTACTGACTCCATGCACAATGCCATTGACCTGCTTGTAACCTCATCCCATCAAAACCTGGAACTGCACAGCTGGCAGCCGGAGCCCAAGGCTAGCAGGGTTTGTATGAAGGATGAAGTTGAGACTACTCAGTGTTAGAACTAGAGGACCCATGTGACTTAGCTGCCCCATGGAAGTTACCATGGCCAAGTTCAGCACTGGACAAGATCTGGATATTGGGATGAAGAAAGCAGGGAGAGTCATCTTTAAAGATGGGTTGTAAAGACACCACAGGGACCCTCTAGGAACGGGGTCCCCTCCTTCAGCAGCTAGCTTGCCCAACCCATGCTGCTGAGAGCAGCATTTGGGGATGCTTGACCTTCAGTTCCCTGGTCCTTCTATTTTATCTTCAGGGTTCAAATCTCCACCTTCAACCCATAGGTATTCAGGGATGTGTTACAAAGGAGTCACTGCTCTGGTTTGGATAAACTTGGTCCTCAGCTTCCTTGAAATACAGGCCCTCATACCCTTCCCCACAGACACATAAACCTTGAATCTTATCTCTCATCTCCCCAGCACAGTCCAAGAGGGAGAGAGCCTATAAGGCAGGATCTGATTTGCCCGGGATAAGACACATTTCAATTTCAGAATCGTCCTGGTGAAATACTAGAGACATCTGCGCCACATTGCTGATGGAACGCAGCCTTTCTAATTTTATTAGCTCAGAAACGTCTTGTTGGAGATAATGAAGGACGTACGAGGGAGCAGTAACGGGAGGCATTATACTAAATGGTGTGTTGCCTGCATCAGCAATGGCTGTGAACATGGGTCTGAGAAGGAGGATGAACACAGAGCTGCTGGGGACCCCACTCCAGGAGCCCTAAAAATACTGCTCACTTTAACTGCTGTTTAACTGGTTATTTACCAGTTTGGGGGAAAGCAAAGGGAGCCCGGCCACTCAGCCGAGTAAATGGGGAACCCCGACAGTTTCTCGTGGGTTAGACTACAGACAATGAAGGTTTCCATAGGCCTCGGTCGAGCTGTGGCCCTGACCCTGGCCAAGCCTTTCCCCTATGTAGGCTGAGCATGTCCCTGGTCATAGAACAGTGGTCCTCGGTGGAGGCTGATGTGGCTCCCTCAGGGAACACTTGGTAATTCCTGGAATCAGTTTTGACTGCCTCAGGATCTATTGATATCTGGAAATGGAGACCAGGGGTGTTGTGAACCTTCTTAAAATAAAAAGACCCTCTTCCAAACAAGAAAAAAAAGGCAGTAGAGTTGAGGTTGAAAAACTCACTGAGGGGGGCTGGAGAGATGGCTCAGCGGTTAAGAGCACTGGCTGTTCTTCCAGAGGTCCTGAGTTCAATTCCTAGCAACCACATGGTGGCTCACAACCATCTCATAATGAGATCTGGCGCCCTCTTCTGGCCTGCATGCATGCAGGCAAAACACTGTATACATAATAAATAAATAAATCTTTAAAAAAGAAAAGAAAAAAGACTCACTGAGCCCTGGATAGTCCAAGCTGTCTTGCCTTAGGCTGATTAGCCCAGGCTGACCCCTAATATAGCTAGACCTAGCTGGGATGAGGTAAGTGGCCTTTGCCACCTGCAGGGGTACTGTGACTTCTGTCTGACACCAGCCCCAAGGCTTGGAGAGAAGATACCTCCCTCCAGCTGTCCAATGACTGGCACAATCCACTTAGAAGGATGGACCTTTCTGCTCAGAGCTGGACTTGTTTAAGGGAGACACAGGGGGCATGCGCAGGGCCGAGTGAGGTCTGAGGGAGGAGTGGGAAGCTGCAGATACACCTGGTGCCTGGGAAGGATGACCCCTCCTCAGCTAGCACAGGGAGCTTTGCCAGCTTAATGGCTGTCAGTCAGGTGCTGAGAAGAAGGAGGCTTGGCGGAGCGTGGTATACAGCCTGGTCAAGAGGTCCTGAGCCATGGGGTGGGGGTGGGGGCACAAAGTCTACCTTGGAACTGCCAGTCTGAGCCTCAGTTTCCTTATCTGTCGGGGGACATGAAGGTCTCACCTCCCTCCCCTGGTGCAGCTGTGAGAACAGCAAAGTCCAGAGAAGGGACTGTGTACAACAAGGGTCCTGTAGGAGGGAGAGGCAGTGGCTTCACCACAGGGCACGTGATCTGGAAACCCTGCAACTTCAGACCTTGGAAACACAGATGTGGGTGAGCCTGGGAAGGGGTGGAGGCCATCAGTTAGCAGACAGGGAAAGGCACAGCTCTCCCAGGCCAGTGCAGGCCACTAGAGTTTCTGGGTGACTCAGGTGCTGCTGGGCTGGGGTTGTCCCCGGGTGTTCAAGGGGAGATGCTTCCAAGGCCTTCGAATAACAAAAGCCACAAAGCTTAGATCACATTCCTAAAATAACGTTATTTTTGTATGTCACCTGTGTGCATTCCAAGGACGGTCAGCTTTCTGTACTGCCTGTCCCTCTGCTATGGGCCAACCAACCACACATAAAAATTATCAGGAGATATTTGTACTGGGCTGTACTGAACATACGCAAATCTTTTTTCCCCTATCATCTTAAATATTGTGTTACCCAGAATTCTGGGTCAGAAGGTAGTAACTGTGTAAATAACATACTGTTTTATGAATGGACTGGAGAATCTGCAGACCTGGGGTTTTTTCAGGGGTTGGGAGACCTGGTCCCAGTGGATACTGAGGGATAACTAAGCTACCTCATCTCTAGTTTTCTTAAAATGCCCAGCAGAATGTCTGTGTTGGTCATAGCTGCTGTCCTGCATTGCTTAGGGATTCGTGGAAGAAGAAAAAAAGCCTGGGCATGTTCAGTATAGGAGCATTTTTTTTTCTGAACATTTTTTTTCATAGTTGAATCTGCAGGTGTGGAGACAGAGGGCTGACTGTATTTTCTTCATATTTGAAATATTGGGATAGGATGTTTCTTGGTTTTGTTTTGGTGAGGGCCTCATAGCATAGGCTGGCCTTGAAGTCACTATATAGTTGAGGATGACCTTGAGCTCCTAACATCACTCTACTTCTGGAGTGCTGGGGTTACAATGTGTTCCACCACACTGTGCTCTAATAACTCTTTTTTAAAAAAATCCCCCAAAGACAAATATCTGTGCAGATGAGACACATCCCAGGAAGATAAGGAGACAGGAAATGAGAGAGGAGTGGCAAGGATCTGGGAAGAGAGTGGCAGGCCCCAGTCCATCTGCTAAGTATTTTGAGAGAGAGAGAGAGAGAGAGAGAGAGAGAGAGAGAGAGAGAGAGAGAGAGAGGGAGAGGCAGGCTGATGATGCAATGCGAGAGATTTTTCTTCCAGTAAAGCTGAGGTTGGTGGACTTACAAATAAGTGGGGTTTATAATCTGTAAAAAAATTAACATGCACACGTGTATGTGCACAAGCGCGCACACACACAGAAGCACTAGCCAGGTCTGCTCACAAAAACTGTGTTAAGTGCCTGCCCCACCAGGTATGCGTCCAGATCCTGGGGCAGGGCCAGCAGGTCTGGGTTCTAAGCTAGGTCATAACCCCTCCCCCAGCTGTGTGATCCTGAACGTGAGTTCTCCCTCTCTGAGCCTTAGCTCCCTTTCCGGATAGTTGGGTAACATTACCCACGATAACAATATGGACTGTGACATGGGCATGTCAGATGCTCAGGCGTGGATTGGCTGAGAAGCTCCCTATGTGGGGATCCTTACCCAAGCATTCTTAACCCCGAAGACAGCCCCAGGACACCTTGACCGGATACCAGGTATCACTGGTGAATGGCATGAAGTAGACGAGCTAGCTCCTCAAGTGGAAGGAAGTGGGGCCTGGGCCAGCTTCTGATTCCAATTTCTCTCTTCCTCCCACAGACGATGGGCCTTACTCAAAAGGGGGGAAGGACGCAGCGGGGGCTGACGGGGCCCTGGTGTGCCGCCGCCAGAGCATTCCAGGTACAGTGGATCCCACTTTGCCCTGAGCTCTGCCCTGAGAATTCCATCGACTCATGAAGTGTAGGCACTGCCACTAACTGGCTCTGTGGCCTCAGTGTGGTCACTCACCCTCTCTGATCCTCCCTGGTGGAGGGTGATGTCACCCGGAGGAAAGTGGCTGAGTGACAACCTTCTAGCCTCCCCAGTCTTGGTCCCAGAGTGGGTACTGCCTGCTCATCCTCCTGTCTGTCTACAGAGGAGTTCCGGGGCATCACCATGGTGGAGCTGATCAAGCGTGAGGGCAGCACTCTGGGCCTGACTATCTCGGGAGGGACCGACAAGGACGGGAAGCCCAGAGTCTCCAATCTGAGACCTGGGGGCCTGGCGGCCAGGTGAGAGGTGTGGGGCAGTACACAGGGCATGGGGACACAGATACGTGAAGAAGCTTGATGTCCACCACAGGGAAGCCTCTAAAAGGCTGATTCAAGTCCCAGCCTCTTTCCTTCTCTTCCCCTGTGGCCGCAGTACCCCAGGCAGGCAAGGCCAAGTACCCTTCCATGCCATTCCCTCTGACCCCCCAAAGCATGCTCCTGGCAGACTCCCATTCATCCCTCCGTATGCAACACAGAAGTCACTACTTCCAGGAAGCCCTCCAGGCTTCCAACTAAGGTAGTGCCCTGTACACACAGTCCTGGATGTTCCCTTAGACAGCAAGGGTTGGGAGTTGGCCCAAGTGTCCCAATGAACCAATCAGAAGGGCTTCAAAGGACCATGGGAAGAAATTGAGAGAAGAGCAGTCGATGGGACACTATGGCTGTTCCTTGGACTTATGCAGAATGGTCACAGATGTCAGCATGGTGCTGTACCAGGCCAACACAGTGGGACAGTCTGGGAAGTTCTGGGTGTCACACCTGGCCTTGGTTAAATAGGTGCTATCCCACCCCCTTGCTGGGTGGCCTTGGACAAAGGAAGGACCACTCTGAGTCTCAGCTCTCTGAGGATCCCAGGGGAGGGTGGTGTGAAAGTTGGTACCCAGAGGCTAGCACTGGTCCCAACGTGGACTCTGGCTTTCTTGCTTTAGGAGTGATCTACTGAATGTGGGTGACTACATCCGCTCAGTGAACGGGATCCATCTGACTCGGCTCCGACATGACGAGATCATCACACTGCTGAAGAATGTGGGCGAGCGCGTGGTGCTGGAGGTGGAGTATGAGCTGCCCCCGCCCGGTGGGTGCCCTTGGACGGGGAACTCTGTCCACTGCCTCGGGCATGGGGGGACACAGCTGCCTCCCTGCCCAGGCCTAGGGGGGTTGGGGATCACCTAGACAGGGTGGGTGATGTCTGGAGACTGGCCACACATGCTAGGGCATGCATACAGTATGTCGTCACCAGGTGGTGGTGGGACCCTGCTCATAACTTGTCATTTTGCAGAGCTGGATAGAAAGGAAGGTCTGGGGATATGGACTGCATAACCTGCTCCCTGCCCCATTGCTCCTGACCCCAATGCCCCGCACTGAGCACAGTGGCCTAGGACTTCTCCCAGCTCTGAATTTCCAAAGTTGGTCTGAAGTGTTCACTCGAGTGACTGGAAGCAAGCCTGGCCTGGCCCCCATTCTCACTACATCCTGTGCTCTGCTGTGACCTTCATGAGCATGGTCAGGTCCTCTCCACTGTCTGTGGTGGACTAGGTGTGGGTAGAGATGAGGACCTCCCAGTGCCCCCACTTCCTCTGCCTGTAAAGTAGAGAGAGGTCAGCTGTCGCTGTGACTCTAGGATTGGTCACTTGGTCCTCCTGGAGCAAGCCTTGGGCACATCTACCAGCCCAGAGATGTGACTGAGAGACTCAAAAGAGGCCTCAATTTCTCCATAGCTCCTGAAAATAACCCGAGGATCATTTCTAAGACGGTGGATGTCTCCCTCTACAAGGAAGGCAATAGCTTTGGCTTTGTCCTCAGAGGTCAGTGTGGCAGTCATCCTTGGAGCTGAGATGACGGGAACAAGGTCATTGAGAATCCATGCATGTTCTGTGTCACATTAGCGAGTGAGACATACATTTTTCTTAAGACTTTATCTGTTTATTTAACTTCATGTCTATGCGTGTGTGCAATATGACATGTGTCTAAGAGTCAGAGGACGACTTGTAGGAGACCGTTCTCTCATTTCACGGTATGTATGGATCCTATGTATCAAACTCAGGTCGTGAGGCTTGGCAGCAAGGATCTGCCCTTGCTTAGGACCTTAAAGGACCCTGGACCACTGAGTCAAACACTGAATGGACAATTGTGAGAAGCAGTGAAGTGCGCATGGCTGATGAGGGGCCAACAACAGAAATGATGGGGAAAGCTGTGGCCCATTCATAACCAAGTTTGGAGTTACTGAGTAACCAGGGCAAAAGGGAAGAGAGGATGAGATCACAAGAGACCACGCTATTGGAGAGGATTTGGATTGTGTTTCCTATCCTTCATTCCACCTGTGGGGAGGCAGGCTGCCTGGGCTGGTATCAAGGACTTTACTTACCAGAGGAACAGTGGGTAAGTGATTCCTGCCTCCTGTTGAATTCTGTCCAGGAGGTGCCCATGAGGACCTGCACAAATCCCGCCCGTTGGTCCTGACTTACGTGCGACCTGGTGGCCCAGCAGACAGGTGAGCCTGCAGGAGCATCTGCATCCCCTGGCCACTTGACACGTGGACATATGGACACTGTGTGGCCATCTGAGGCTCTGCATCTTCACATCACTTCCCAGATGGGAGATTGAGGCCAAGAGGGGACAACCTGCCCAGAGTCACTCAGGGATTTAGGGATTTAGGGGAGGTGACTAGGAGAGACCCCAGCTTGCCTCTTTCCAGGGTACCTCCTGACTCAGCCTATGACCATCGCTAGGACTGTCTGTGAAGACCTCTTATGACCCAGTACTGCCTGGCTTAGCCCATCAGGGCCGGGAGGACGGGGTGTGGGATCGGAATATGTCCAGGCCCTGCCCCTGTTCTCTGACCCCTCACCCTTGATCTCTGAGCAGGAGACTCCTGACCATTTTAAGAGAAGCCTGGACCAGGCTTGTTGTAGATCTAAATTCATCCTTGGTCTGGGGCCCTGCGTGAGCCGCTATTCATAGAACCTCCTGGAATAGCTCTGGCACCTGTCAGGGGTGACATTCCATGGCAGGGACTGGGCCCAAACTGGAGCCCTGCTGAGTTCTTTCCCAAGCTCATCTGTCACTAGGCCAGAGTCACTACTGGAAAATCGGGGTGGGGACAATGGGAGGAGATTCTGCAGTGGGCACCGTGGGACTCATAGACCACCCCTTCTCTGATGCTGTGTGTCCCCAGCTAGGTGGACATCCTCTCTGGGCTATGATGCTCTCTTCTGCCTCTGGTGCAGGAGGTGAGTGAGTAGCCTCGAAGAACACCCCAGCTCAGACATACTGGAGGGCAGAGGGCATCAGAGGGGGCCTGTACATTTTACTTGCCCTTTCTGTCTCTTCAGCCCCGACTCCCTCAGGCCTCCCTCCACACGTTGTCCCATCCCTGTGCCCTTCAGCTGACCGGGCTTTCACCTCCCCGACAGGGAGGGCTCCTTGAAGGTGGGCGACAGACTGCTCAGCATAGATGGGATCCCCCTGCATGGGGCTAGCCACGCTACCGCAATAGCCACCCTACAGCAGTGCAGCCACGAGGCCCTCTTCCAGGTGGAGTACGACGTGGCCACCCCAGGTGCGTTGGAGCCTAAGGGTAAGGGCTGGGGCAGGGGGAGGTCCCAGAGGCTCAGTACTACAAAGGCTGTGTGAACTTAGGCCAGTACCTTAGCCTCTCTGAGCCTCTTGACTGGGTCACGCATCTCCTGATTTCACTGGGGATCTTGCAGGAACAATACAGGTGAAGTCTCTGGTCTTGTGGGGAGGGAATGTCAGTTAGCACACTAGGTAAGTTAATGTGTGTTTGATGGCAGAGAAAAGAGCGAAGAGAGAGGGGAAGCAACATGTACACACAGGCACACACACACACACACACACACACACACACACACACACACACACCCAACACACACAAGCATCCTGGGGCATAGGTTCTAACTAGGGCATGAAGTGAAGGAGCGAACCTTTGGGGAAGCTCTAGGCAGGATGAAGTGTAAGTGCAAGGCAGGATGAAGTGTAAGTGCAAAGACCCTGTGGCAGGAGTGTTTGCCCTGAGAGTGAGGGGCCAGACTGGCTGCAGCAGATGGCTGAGTGGGAAGAAGCCAGGACAGAAGGGGTGGAGGTAGAAGCCACTGTAGGGGCTGCAGGAAGTGACTAGCCATCTCATGGAGAGCTGATGTGAGACCAAGATGCTTGGGGTGCAGATGGGGCATGTTTCTGAAGTACGATGGAGGCCTGGCCTGCTTCGCTGGTGGCTGTAGGTACCTCCTCCCCTCCATACCATCCCTTCCCTATAGGCGGTAAGGGTTAAAGGACACAGGGCCCGTCCAGGTGGGACAGTAAGCATGTTTACTTTCCGCGATTCTTTTTTCCCCACTCCCCGTCATTCCAGACACCGTGGCCAATGCTTCAGGCCCATTGGTAGTAGAAATAGCCAAAACCCCAGGATCTGCCCTGGGGATCTCTCTCACCACTGGCTCCCACCGGAACAAGCCGGCTATCACCATCGACCGCATCAAGCCAGCCAGCGTGGTGGACAGGTGAGGCGAGGCAGGGGTGTGCAGGGCAGAGGCAACCTGTGGCTCTGTCCGCTGGACCAGCCCCTCTGTGTCCCTGTCCCGCAGGAGTGGCGCCCTGCATGCTGGAGACCACATCCTGGCCATTGACGGTACCAGCACAGAACACTGCTCACTGGTGGAGGCCACCAAGCTCCTGGCCAGCGTGACTGAGAAAGTGCGGCTGGAGATCTTGCCTGCACCCCAGAGTCGTCGGCCCCTGAAGCCCCCAGAGGCAGGTAGGCACCTCCGCAGGTCTGGGGACATAAACCTGGGATCGGATGAGGAGAGTAATTGAGGCACCAGAGTTCCAGGATGGAAGCCTTGAGCAGACAGGAGAACCGTGTGAAGCTAGCAAGCTAACTGCCTGCCACACACTTGGGAGGGAAACTGAGGCTGTGGGAAGGACTGTGTGGGGGCCCGTGCTGGACTTTGTTAACTTAGTGTCTGCGAAGGGCCTGGCCCTGCTGGAAACCCTAGAGATTCTTTCTGAGGAGGCAGACACTCTCCAACGTCTCATTTTATTTAACCCAGAGTGGAGCTCGGAGCAGGGAATGAGGGCAGCCAATCTCTGGAGCCCCGCGGGGTTCCATGCTGCCGCAGAAGTTTAAGGGGCCTCGTGGGCACCGCCATCTTGCTATGCCCCTGTGTCTTTCCAGGAGGGGCTTCTGTGGGTAGACTGGGCCGGGACCCTCTGGGCCCATGGCCTGGCTTTCCTGCCTGTCGTTGTAACTGGAGCCTGGGCATAGTACTTGGCACACAGTGGGTGGCAGTGCACGTGAGCAGGGTGTTCTGTGCCTCGCTCGCTTGGGCAGGGCAAAGATCTTGGAGCTCACCATTGGGGTGTGGGGACTAGTCTTCTGAACGGCTCCAGACATCCACAACACTTTCCTCTTCCCCCTGCCGCAGTGAGAGTACAGAGGAGCGAACAGCTGCACCGCTGGGACCCCTGTGTCACCTCCTGCCACAGCCCAAGGCCAAGCCACTGCAGGGCCCCCACCTGGGCACCTGGAGGCCAGGACCAGAGCCGATGTAATGTACCCGCTGCTACAGCAATGCCGTGGTCCTGGTACCCCTTCCTGGTGGGCAGTGTCTGATGTACAGGGAGGAAACTGACCCGGGAGCCCAGGGATGCCCCTTGCCACTCAGCCTATCCCTAGAGGCCTGTGGAAATCCTAGTCAGGGAGGCCCAGAGCAGGAGAGACCTGTCCAAGGTCACACAGTAAGGGACTTTGATGAAGGGGAGTGGGGACGCTTGTCTCTGTCCATGTGGCTGTGTGGGTCTCCAACCCCACCCCTGTGCCAGGTGACTAGGGCCCTGCTGGGGCTCACAGGGCTGTGCTCTCATCTCCCCAGCCTTGTCCTCAACTCCCTTCTCCTCACCGACCGTGAACCCCGCCTTTCCCTGTGCCAACGCCAGCACCCTGCCCCGAGGACCCATGAGCCCCAGGACAACAGCGGGGCGGAGGAGGCAGCGAAGGAAAGAACACAGGAGCTCTCGTAAGCTGGAGGCCATCCCCACGGGGTACCAGTGTGGCTGAGGATGGGGCTGGGGGTGAAACTCGGGGTCCTGTGCCAAGTCCGGTGAGGGATGGAATTCAACAAGCAAGGCTCACTCTGGCCACCTGGGTGTGGTATGGCCACACATTGTAGCATGCCAGCTGTGACAGGAGCCTCTGAAGCCACTGTGTTCAATGTCTGATGGCTGTCACCAAGGGCCACATAAGATCATTCCTGTGATGTGTCCAGGGAAACCCACAAGGACAGAAATAGGTTGAGGATAGACTGCCTGGGGCAAGATGCAGGTTCTGGGGCAACGGGTGAGGAGACAGTGTGATTCCTTTCTTTTTCTGGCTTTGAGACAAAGTCTCACCATGTGGCCCAGTCTGGCCTAGAATTCACAGTCTTCCTGCCTCAACCTCCCCAGGTGCTGGGATTGCAGCCATGCACCACCAGACATGGCTAGGAGTTCCTTTGGGATGGCAATGCTTTAAGCCATCGACTTATACACTGGCTGGGTGACAGCTATTGTGTGGGGACTGCTTATCAATAAAGCTGTTACCAGGAGCTGGAGAGATGTCTCAGTGGTTAAGAACACTCACTGCTCTTGCAAAGATTCCAAGCTCAGTTCCCAGCACCCATGACAGGCCGCTCACAATCACCTGTCACTCTACTTCCAGGGGGAGCTGACACCCTCTTATGGCCTCTGCAGACACCTGTGCTCACACACACACACACACACACACACACACACACACACACACACACACAGACATGTACACATACACATAATCAAAAACAATAAAATAAATCTTAAAAAAATAAAACTATTACAAAGGAAAGAGGCATGTAGAATATAGAGCACAGCACCGCCCCAATCCAGTTTTACTCACCTAGTTTCAGTTACCCACAGTCAACCACAATCTGAAAATATTAAATAGACAAGTCTGGAAATGGACCATATGTTTTAAATCGTACACTGTTCTGAGCAGCACGGGAAAAGCTTACATCTGCACCATTTGGTCCATTCTGGGATGTGAACAGCATGTTTGCCCAGCACATCTATCATGTATACGCCACTCAACTGTCAGTCACTCTGTATGTCTCTGTTGGTCAGATTGGCTGGTGTCCACTGCTCAGGTGACACTTATTTTACTGAATAATGCCCGAAGACCAATAGTCATAGAGCTAGGGATGTAACTCAGACAGTCAGCTGCTTTCCTAGCATGTATGAAGTCCTAAGTTTTATCCTCAGTACTAAATAAACGGGCAAAGTGATACATGCCTGTAATCCTAGTATCTAGGATGGAGAGGTAGGAAGGTCAGAAGTTCAAGGTCATGCTCAGCTACACAGAAAGATCCTAGCCAGTCTGAGCTACATGAGACCCTATTTCAAAACTAAACAAAAGGTGCTACAGTAGTGATTCTGCTAATTTTTTTTTGAGAATATACTGATACAATAATTATATTTTATAATTAGCTATAGTTAATCTCTCTTCCTGAGGCTTGTTTGTAGGTGAAACCTCATCATGGGGCCAGGAGGTGGGGCAGTGTCTAGGGTACCTGTAAGCTTTGGTACTATTCGTGGCTTCAGGAATTTCCTGGGGTCTGGGTTCTATGGATAAAGGGGGTTTTGTAATATAATAAATAGTACAGGCGTCTAGAACCTCTGTCTTACAAAATCACAGTCCCTAATGCCATTTCTCTTAGCCACTGCTCATGCAGGGTAGACTCCGTAATGCCCCTGTACAGACAAAGAAACCCAGGCCCATTCCAGGTGGCCCCAGGACTCCTGCTTACCTGCCACTCTGGCTCCTGGACCTCTTGATGACTCTCAGTGGGCAGCTCTGGAAGGCCTCACCAGTGTTCATCTGAGCGTCAAACCCTCCTGTCCCACAGTGTCCCTGGCCTCCAGCACGGTAGGGCCGGGCGGGCAGATTGTTCATACAGAGACCACGGAAGTTGTGCTCTGTGGAGACCCCCTCAGCGGCTTCGGCCTCCAGCTCCAGGGAGGCATCTTCGCCACCGAGACCCTGTCCTCTCCACCGCTGGTGCGCTTTATTGAACCTGACAGTCCCGCTGAGAGGTGAGCCTACTACCTCTGGGAGCCTGCAATTTGGGGAGCTCTAGTCTAGTGGGGAAACTGAGTCACAGCTATGGGCTCTAGCTTCACAAATATGCCTTTCTTTTTCTTTCTTTTTTTTTTTTTTTTTTTTTTTTTTTTTTGGTTTTTCCGAGACAGGGTTTCTTTGTGTAGCTTTGCGCCTTTCCTGAATCTTGCTCAGTAGACCAGGCTGGCCTCGAACTCACAGAGATCCGCCTGGCTCTGCCTCCCGAGTGCTGGGATTAAAGGCGTCCGCCACCACCGCCCGGCCAATATGCCTTTCTTAATCACCATATTGGCCCCATCCCCAGCCACATTTTACAGTTAAGGAAGGGGGGGCGGGTTCAGAGGAGTTGGTGTCCTTGCCTAGAGTCACACAGCATGTAAGCCCTGTCTGCCTGTCTGCCTCTGGGACTCTGTGTATCTTGTCAGGACAATGGTACCATCCCCAGTGGGCAGACAGAGAAACTGAGGCCCAGCAAGCTCAAACCCTTAGCTAGGGACAAGGCTGAGTCACAGACAGCTGAGGGTGGGCCCCCCACCTTGCACCACCCCTGTGGTTCTAGTCACTGGCTTCTTCTTTCCACTGGGCTCTGGGGGTTAGGTGTGGGCTGCTGCAGGTGGGGGACCGTGTCCTAGCCATCAATGGCATTGCCACTGAGGACGGAACGATGGAAGAAGCCAATCAGCTGTTGCGGGATGCTGCACTGGCCCGCAAAGTCATTTTGGAGATTGAGTTTGATGTAGCAGGTGAGTAGGCCACCCAGCTACACACACATACACACACACACACACACTGGGACCCTGTCCCTCCCCATGCTGTGCTCCCCAAGATCATGCACAGTGCCTGTCTAAACCCTGCATAGGGAGGAGGAAGTGCCACACCGGAGTCGGGAGTCGGGAGGACATAGAGCGGATTGCATGCAGCAGGGACAGAGAGCAGGGCTCAAAGACTCCAGTCAGCTCACGTCAGGGCTTTGGTCCTGGGAGTTCTACACTGTGTGGACAGGACACCGCCTCCCTCTGCCCTCTGCTTCTCCATCTGTCAAATAGCGGAAGACAGGGGTGTGGTATGAACTAGTGACAAGTGGTGAAAATACCTACATCCAAGGGGGCCAAGTTTTGTGACAGGCCCCACACTGGCCAGCAGGCCCCATCTCTGGCCTCCGCCCTGTCTCTGTTCTGAAGACAGCACTCAGCTGTTTGGAGCCAAGCTGTCAGCCCTCTAGGCCTCAGCTTCCTCCTCCATCAGGTGGAAGCAGCAGGGTGGGGTTGGAATGGTCACTCGCTGAGTTTACGCCCCCAACCCTGACCCATGAGAAGCCAGAGTGGGTGCAAGAGTCAGATCTCTGAGCTCTTCTGGAGTCTCAAGTCACCCATGGCTGTTGGTTCACAGAGTCTGTCATCCCAAGCAGCGGGACCTTCCATGTGAAGTTACCCAAGAGGCGTGGTGTGGAGCTGGGCATTACCATCAGCTGTGAGTCCCCTTGTCACCTTCTGGTTTGTCTCACCGCGTCTCCACCATGGGCTGCAGCCCCATTTTATAGAAGGAAAACTGAGTCACACAGAGCGAGCTGATGTGCTCACAGCCATTCAGCTGGGAAGTAATGGGACCAGGAAGTAATAGGACCAGAAGCCAACCGTATCCTCTCCCGACCCCACCTTAAACAGGGGCCCTTCCAGATTAAATTCACAGGTGTCTCCCCTGCCCCACAGCAGCCAGCAGAAAGCGAGGGGAGCCCCTGATCATCTCCGACATCAAGAAGGGCAGCGTGGCGCACAGGTGGGGCGCCACACGGGCAAGGGTGTGGCCATGGGGGTGGGGCGGTGCCCATCTGCACCAGGCTCCTCCCATCCCCACCCCACTCATGCAGGACTGGCACCCTCGAGCCAGGCGACAAGCTGCTGGCCATTGACAATATCCGCCTGGACCACTGTCCCATGGAGGACGCTGTGCAGATCCTGCGCCAGTGTGAGGACCTTGTCAAGCTGAAGATCCGGAAGGATGAGGATAACTCGGGTATGTGCCTCGGAGACCATGTCTGATGGGCAGCTGCTGGCGCGGGGGTGAGGGTGGGGGGCTGGGAGGACTTTCTGCAGGGATTCCTGCTACCCACAGTCCCCTGCTCCAGGGCCCTTGGGAGCCGCTGGAGGCGCCCCAGAGTGTGAGATGTTGACAGGACCGATGTGCAGGGCTGATGTCTGAGTGGCTTTGCGGGTTGCACTGTTGGCCCCGGCATAACAGAGGCAGGCCTGAACTGCTGGGGCGCAGGGTGGGAGGGGTGGGGGCAGGAGAGGCAGAAGGGGTGGCGAGGAGTGTGGTAAATGGAGTGTGAACCCCATAGTCTGGGGCCCTCACCCTAGAGAAGAAGCCACTGGTGGCCAGTTTTGTTTTCGTTCCTCCCCTCCCCCCTCCCCCTCCCCCCTCATCTCCTGTCCTCCTTCCTTTCCTGCCATTTTAAAAAACGATTTTCTCTTTTTATTTACTATTTTTGTTTATCTTGTTTTTATGTGTATGGGTGTTTTGTCTACATGTCCACGTGCATGCCTGTTGCCCAGGGAGACCAGAAGAGGGAGTCAGAGCCCCTGGAGCTGGAGTGACAGGTGGTTGTGAGCAGACATGTGGGTATTGGGAGTTGAACCCTGGTCCTCTGGAAGAGCAGCCAGTGCTCTTAACCCCCGAGCCATCTCTCCAGCCCCTCCTTTCATTTCTTCCCCCTCTCCTTCTCTTTCCTCTTTGTCTTCCCCTCCCCTCCTCCCTTCCTTTTTTTCCCTCCTCCCCCCTCCCTCCCTCCTCCCTTCCCTCCTCCCCTCCCTTCCCTCTCACTTCTCTTTGCTGTAAATCTTGAGTTGGCTGAGGGTGGCATGTGAATCTGTGTTTTCACATGTCCCTGTAGGGTTTTTTTTTCTTTCCTTCATGGCGCCTGGGCAGCAGGCCGGGAGCCTGAGGTGGCCTCCGGGTCCCCAGGTTGTACCCCTGAAGGCCTGAGCAGGTGTGTTAGGGCTTGGTGAAGTCATAGGTGGTTGGAGAGTGCTGAGCCTGGGGAGGGGTGGGTCCCAGCCCTGCCCCCTCCTGGGCCTCACCCTCAGGAGCCTGTCCACTTGTAGATGAGCAGGAGAGTACAGGGGCCGTCAGCTACACGGTGGAGCTGAAGCGCTATGGTGGACCCCTGGGCATCACCATCTCTGGCACCGAGGAACCTTTCGACCCCATCATCATCTCTGGCCTCACAAAGCGTGGCCTGGCTGAAAGGTAAACTCTGTGGTGACACAGGGAAGGCCTGGGGACCCCCCAGGGAGCAGAAGGTGGGCTTTGGGACCAGCCAATCTAGGTTTTTACTTCTGTTTCAGCATCAGACAACTCAAGCACCCATTCACTTCCTCTCTAAGCACCCATTCCCCATCCTTGGCAGGAATTTTGGTCCAGCCCAGCAGCCAGGGCAGAGAAAATGAGGGCAGAAGGGACCAGGGGACCACAGCTAAGGGCAGGGCTGGGCTTACTTTCAGCTGTCCCCAGAGTATGTCCCCTGACAGTCAGCACTCTGAGGCCTCTATGTGTCTGAATATCAGGGGTAATGCCCCATTGCTAGAGCCCCACCTGAGGCTTATCCCGAGGCCCTGAGGCTTCTGGGCTGCCTGCTCCACCAAGTGTCTCTGGGGGCTGTGCCAGAGAAGGAGCCTTGAGAGGAAGATGTCTTGACTGCCCCTCAGTGGGGTGGACAGATGTGAAGTGGGCCCCAGGCGAGTCCCAGCTTTCTACCTCAGCTTTGCGAGGGGTGAGTCGGCCGCACCAGGAAGTGTGAGTTCCCCTGCACAGCAGGGAAAGGCTCTGGGCTGAAGGGTGAACTTCATAGGGCCTGAACATCCAGCACAACTGCCTAGCCAGCATCTAGACTCAGGCTGGGTCGCTCCTGGAGCGCCCTCTACTGGACTCCAGGGAGACTGCAGGGACCCAGTGGACCATACTGACTCCAGAGGGCTGGGATGGTGGGTAGTTCACAGCCTTCTATGCAGGGCAGTGTAGCCCAGAGCAGCTGCAGTACAATCAGACTTGCACTCCAAACTGTTCTTCTAGTAGCCACATTCAAAAAGCTAAGTGAAAAGAAATTAATCTTAAATAAATGTGCATTTCAACATGTAACCGATCCACATTTTTTAAAGTTAGCGTGCAAAGTAAAGTAACGGGTTTTGTCATGATATTTTCAAATGTGTTTGTCATCATTACACTTTGTTTTTACTCCACCCCTCCCCCACTGCAAAACCCCTATCTCTCTGCCCCTCCTCTTCCTGATCCCCTTCCTTTCCTTACATAGCACCCATCCTGTTCAGGTCCCAAGAATCCACCCATTACTCTCTATTTTTCTCTGTGTCCCTGATCCTTTAAAATCTGGTCCCTGTCATGGTCCTCTTACAATCTTTATAACCCCTCCCTATATATAATTTTAAATCTAGCTTCCACATAGGAGAGAAGACACACATGACTTGTCTCTCTGAGTCTCTGGCTTATTTTGCTCAGCTTAATCATTTCCATCTATTTTCCTACAAATTTACTTTTTCCTTTTAAAGAATTGGTACCTTGAACTTGCCAGGTGTTGGTGATGCTCGCCTTTAATCCCAGCACATGGGAGGCAGAGGCAGGCGGATCTCTGTGAGTTTGAGGCCAGTTGGGTCTACAGAGCTACACAGAGAAACCCTGTCTCAACAAAAAAAAAAAAACAACAAGAATTGTTACCTTCAACTCACAAAGACCCGCCTGCCTCGCCTCCAGGGTGCTGGGATTAAAGACTTGTGCCACCACATCAGGCATCTATTTTCAGTTTTTTGAGAAGCCCCAACATTGACTTCCTTAGAGAGCTCCAGGCCAGCCTGTGCTACATAGCAAGACCTGTCTCAGAACAAAAAAGGAGGGTGAGGGTGACTTTGAACCAACAGAGCTATAAAACCTGGAATCTGGGGGAGAATTGTTCAGCAGAAGTTCTGAGGCTGACTTGGATCCCTCACTTCTCTCTTCCTCTCTCCTTCCTCCCTCATTCTCTCTCTTCTTACCTCTCTGAGACAGGGCCCCAGGATGCCCCTCTGTCTCTGGAATACTGAGAATACCAGAATGTGCTCTTATGCCTATCCTTCCTCCTACCCAGTTGGGGCCAGCCAGGCCTGTGCCTTGGGGCCTCTGTGCGGTATTTGAAGGCAGGACCAACACACTCTGAGGCCCTGAGCATCTGGGCCTCATTTGTGCTCTGTGTCCGCTCCTCAGGACTGGTGCCATCCATGTGGGGGACCGTATCCTGGCCATCAACAGTGTGAGCCTCAAGGGCCGGCCCCTGAGCGAGGCCATCCACCTTCTGCAGGTGGCAGGGGAGACTGTCACACTGAAGATCAAGAAGCAGCTGGACCGTGAGCCTTTCCACTTCCTGGGGACTTCCTGGCCTACAGAGGAAGGGCAGTCCTGGGTCAGGCTGTGTGCCACCAATCTAGAAAGGGGGTAGGGTCCCTGGGCCAGCTGATGAGGAGGCTTAGAGAGAGGAGCCCTGTGCCATGGTGGCACAGTGCAGTATGAGGTACATTCTGGGTCTAAACCATGCTCCTCATTGCTTCATATCTCTTCAGGTTCCTACATGTTCCTATGTCCTATGTGTGCCACAGTTTACCTGAGTCTTGGGGTCTTCTTTTAATCTGGCCTCGATTGTTGTTCACTATATGACCTTTGGCCTGTTGTTCAGCCTCACATGCCTCGGTTTTCCCATCTGCGTGATGGGTTCACTTACTAATATGCCCCACCTACATGGCAGAAGCCAGATTGTCAAGTGCCTGGGAGTTCTCCGAGTAGGGAAACTGAGGCTCACAAAACATCTGTGTCTCTGAGGTCATAGGTGATACTCCTTCTCTTCCCAGGTCCCCTCCTCCCCCGCCAGTCGGGCAGCCTCAGTGAGGCCAGTGATGTGGATGAGGACCCTCCCGAGGCCCTCAAGGGAGGCTTGCTGACGGCCCGCTTCTCACCCGCTGTTCCCAGTGTGGACAGCGCTGTGGAGTCCTGGGGCAGCTCTGCTACAGAGGGTGCCTTTGGGGGCCCAGGTAACGAGCCCGGGACCTTGGACAGGCTTTTGTGAAGGTGATCCCGCTGCCTGCTCTTCTTGGCACTTCTCTCTTGGCTGGCCTTTTCCTTCGGAGGAAACTCCCAAGGGTCACCTGAGGAACTCCGCCTTTCACCTGCAGTCCCGGATTTCCTTGCCGTGTGCTGGGGACAGAGCAGCTCTTATTCTGCTGTCTCTCCTTATCCCCATGCCTAGCACACAACAGGTGTCAGTTCATGCTTCCAGGTGAAGACAGAAAGGCAGACAGTGCCCTCCTTGCCCACGTGGCTGAGACCCACCGGGGCTGCCCTCTGGCCTGTGGTTGAGGCTCAGGGAATTAGCAGAGAAGCATCTCCGGGTTCTTGGTGAATCCCCACTCCGTTTCAGTTAGGGCCTTTGGCTCTCCCTGAGTGTCCCCATCACCAAGCTCCAGGGAACTGGTCCCCAGGGCTCCCAGCTCATCCTCAGGGCTCCGGCAGGTAGGTCTGGGACTGTGATCCAATCAGAAACTCCCTTTCAAGGAGGCCCTTGAACAGGCCACACCCGTGGAGCTGACCATGGTGCTGGAACTTCAATATTAATGGCTGGATGTCTAGATGTTCCAGGGGCTTGCTAGGGTGACAGGGACTCCTGGGTCTCTCAGTGGTCACTTGGGCCCGATAAGGACACAGATCTGCCCACTGGTATCCGATTTCTGGGAATGAGGGAGGACAAGGCCAGGCTAGAGAGAAGGCCCACATCCCCCTCTCCACCCGCCAGGCTCCTACACTCCACAGGTGGCCGTCCGAAGTGTGACTCCCCAGGAGTGGCGAAGCAGCAGACTGAAGAGCAGCCCCCCACCCCTTGAGCCCCGGAGGTCAAGCTACACACCTGGCCCCGCTGATGAGAGCTTCCCAGAGGAGGAGGAGGGGGACTGGGAGCCACCGATGAGGTCTGTGGTGGGAACACTAAGGGGGGGCGGGGGTAGCCAGAGGGGGAGCTAGAACAGAAGAACATCCCTGGCCTGAGGACTAAACCTGGGCTGGAAAGGGCATTCTGTGGAAAAACAGCAGCAGACACGTCCTAGTGCCCGGCTTGTTCCTCCTGAGTCTGTGAATAGCTGCATTCAGAATTGCAACATCAGACTCAGAATTTGAACCCAGACTCCTCCTCAGATCAGGCTGCATGAGGCGTGACTCTCAGTTCACAGCCACCAGCCCTGGGCTGTGCATGTTTGCATATGTAGGACTGGGCTCATACAGCAGCCAGCTCGCACAGAGTGGGTCTCCACAAGAAACACCCATGCCCCCTCTGCCTGGGCTCACCTCTCTCTCCACCCTGCACTGTCCTCCTTAAAAGCAATGCCAGGCCTTTGAGAAATGAGGACTTTGTAAATCACACTGTGGCAAATGGCAAAGGGCTCTGAGAGCTGTCAGGGGTCCTGCAAGCTAGGTGTTAGCTGCAGATGGGCCACACAATGTGGGCTGGCCAGGATGGGTGCTGCCCACCCACCCCACCCCCTGCACAAATATCCCATCTTCTCCATCCATCTATGTCCTGGCTGGTTCTGGCTCTGTTCTGTCACTGTCCCGTGGTGCCATGTGTCTGGGCGGGATCGGACTGTCTTCTGGGGGCTATCCCATGGATCTCTCTGTCTGTCTCTGTCTTCTGTCTGTCCGTCTGTCTTTCTTCCCAGGCGTCCTGTGTCACCGCTCTCCACCCCGTCTCATCTGCCCCTGTTCTAATTGGCCACCAACAGTCTTGGTCGCCCCTAACTGCGTCTCCCCCCACATTCTGTGTCACCAACCACTGCCCTGGGGCCCCAGCACTGCCACCGAGGACACCCGCCTGCCTACCTGCCCGCCCTATGGCCCCTGGAGCCCAGCACTGGGTCCTAGGCAACGAAGACTCCTCAGGCCCAGCCCGCCCACCCTCCCGCCCGCCAGGAGTTGACGCTGTGGTTCCTGTTGCAGCCCAGCCCCTGGCCCCGCCCAAGAGGAGGGCTTCTGGAGAGTGTTTGGAGAGGCCCTTGAAGACCTGGAGTCCTGTGGTCAGTCAGAACTGCTAAGGGAGCTGGAGGTACTGTCACCTGGCCAGAGGGCCTGTGGGGCACCATGTCTGGACACCCTGGAGGGCTGGGGAAAGGCTACCCATCAATGGAGTCAGGCTCCCGTGTCACCTGGGGATGTGTAATACCTATATGTCTTGTTGCTGTGACAAAAGCCACTCTTAAAAGGAAGGGTTGGGCTGGAGATGGTTAAAGCACTTATTCAGATCCCCCCAAACCCATGTAAATGTAGAGTGGGCATGGCAGCCTGCCTGGAAATCCTAGCCTCTGGAAGAAGTCGGGGATCCCCACACCTAGTTAGCAAGCTTGGCTATTATTGATGAGCTCTAGGTTTGATGGAGAGAGTAAGATGAAAAAGCAATGGGGGGGAGGGGGGATTCTGGACATCAACCTTGGCCCTCCACATGCACTCAGACACACATGCCTGTGCACCCCCATACATGTGCACATATACCCATGCAAATACACATACCCACGTATACACACATGAGAAATGGAAAGGGGAGGACAGGATTTGTTTTGGCCCACACTTCCAAGACACAGTCCCTCATGGCAGTCCCCTGAAGCCATAGCAGCAGGGTCTTGGGAGTGCTGGTCGCTGCATTTGCAGTGAGGATGCAGAGGCTTGAGTGTTGTGCTTGGCTCTATTTTCCTTTTATTCAGTCCAGAGCTCCAGCCCATGGGTCTGTACCACCCACATTCAGAGTGGATCTTTCCACCTCAATGAACCCAATTGAATGGGCATGTCCACAGGTTTATCTCCTCACTGGTTCTGAATCCTGACAGGTTAACAATCGGTATTAACTATTACAGTGTGTGTGCTCTCACCTGGGCATCCGGGGTGTGAAGGGGTCTTTACATGAAGAGAGGTGTGAGGCACGTGCACACACCTGCATATCTTTAGGGCGTGCATATCTGAGTGTGAGGCACATGCACACACCTGCATATCTTTAGGGCGTGCATATCTGAGTGTGAGGCACGTGCACACACCTGCATATCTTTAGGGCGTGCATATCTGAGTGTGTGCATGGAAGTGCCCTGAGGCCATCCTGCTGTCCCTGTGGATGGGTGGCATGTGCACACAGGGCATGGGTGATGAGGGTCACCATCACTCAGGTATGGGACAGGGGGACTGACAAAGCTATTCTGAGTTCAGTTTTGAGAGCAATTGAAAGCTCTGTTTCATCTGCTACCACCACTACCCCCATTTTATTTTAGCGTTGTTGACTGGGGGCTCTCCCCCATTCATCAGCCCTGCCGATTACCAGGTTAAAAAAAACCCAAAACTCCAATTTTGGTTTTCCAGTCTTTCTGTTTGTTTTCTGTCTTGCTCATTTTGATATTCATTTTCTTAGACTTTGTGTGTGTGTGTGTGTGTGTGTGTGTGTGTGTGTGTGTGTAAAGATACTTGTCCTGGTTTCTTAGCTATTTAGTCTCCACTCTTCTTTCTTCACATAAAATACTTTCAAAGCTATGAGTTTACCTGTAAGCACTGAGTTGGCTGTGACCCCACAGGTTTTGTTTGTGGGACTCTTGCTGTCTACTCAGTATCAAATATTTTAATGGTTTCCACTGTCACGTGACTTAAACACTTGAAATCTACAGAAATGCATGTTTGGGGTTGTCTTAGTCGGGGTTTCTATTGCTGTGATAAACGAACACCAGGACCAAAAGCAACTTGAGGAGGAAAGGGTTTCTTCCACATCATAGTACATCATCCAGGGAGTCAGGACAGGAACTCAAGGTAGGAACCTGGAGGCAGCAACAGATGCAGAGGCCATGAAGGGGTGCTGCTTACTGGCTAGCTCCTCGTGGCTTGCTCAGCTTGCTTTCTTACACATCCCAGAACCACCTACCCAAGGGTGGCACCTACCACAGTGAGCTGGGCCCTACTGTGTCAATCTTCAAACAAGAAAATGCGCTGTAGGCTTGCCACAGGCCAGTCTGAGGGAGACATTTTCTCAACTGAGGGTCCATCTTCCCACATGACACTAGCTTATGTCAGGTTGATGTAAAAGTAGCCAGCACAGGGTTTTAACTGCCAATTGCCTTCTTTAATCTCTCTCCCAACTCACCAAGCCTCTTCTTGGCTGTATTCATCCCAATATTCAATCCAATTCTTAGAGATCATTTCAATTTCTACTTGTTTGTTTGTTTTTCAAGACAGGGTTTCTCTGTGTAGCTTTGTGCCTTTCCTGGAACTCAATCTGTAGCCCGGGCTGGCCTTGAACTCACAGAGGTCTGCCTGCCTCTGCCTTGCCAGTGCTGGGATTAAAGGTGTGCATCACAACCCCCTGGCAATTTCTACAATTTTATTTCCCCAAGCTCTCTACTTTTCACATCTTGAGATTTTCTTTCTTAACGTCTTTTACTTTTTAGCTTCTTACTTTTCTGTGTGTTTTAGACAGACTTAAATTTATTTTCTTTTGTACTTTCTATTAGTTCCAGCCACCTGGGGTCAGGTTTGCCTATCTGTTGTGTCTGTGGTCAGAGTGTGGGTCCACCCATCTGTTGTGTCTATGGTCAGAGTGCGGGTTCACCTATCTGTTGGGTGTGTGGTCAGAGTGTGGGTTCACCTGTCTGTTGGGTGTGTGGTCAGAGTGTGGTTCACCTATCTGTTGGGTCTGTGGTCAGAGTGAGCGTTTACCTGTCTGCTGTGTCTATGGTCAGAGTGCGGGTTCACCTAACTGTTGGGTGTGTGGTCAAAGTGTGGTTCACCTAACTGTTGGGTCTGTGGTCAGAGTGTGGTTCACCTGTCCATTGGGTCTGTGGTCAGAGTGTGGGTTCACCGGTCTGTTGGGTGTGTGGTCAGAGTGTGGTTCGCCTATCTGTTGGGTGTGTGGTCAGAGTGTAGGTTCACCTATCTGTTGGGTGTGTGGTCAGGTGGGCTTTTCAGCTCCAATGTTGCAGCTGCTGTAGCTGCAGCTGCCCATGTACTCTGTGCCCTGTGGTAGTGGAGTGTCTCTGAGGTCTCGAGTCTTTGAACTTCGCTAGTTCCAGACCAGGTTTTGCCTGCATGTATATGTGCCCTACTTGTGTGCAGTTTTCCCACAGAAGCTAGAAAAGGGCATCAGAACTCCTGTAACTGGTTACACAGGTTGTGAGCGCCATATAGGTGCTGGGAACTGAATCCAGGTTTTCTGCAAGAGCAGCCTGTGCTCTTAACCACTGAGACATCTCTCCAGCCCTTTCACCTTCTATTTTGAGACAGGGTTTCTTATTGAACCTGGAGTTCACCATTTTGGCTAGACTATCTGGCCAGTGAGCCCCAGGGGTCTGCGTTCCCATCCCCCATACAGCCTAGGATTATAGATGCACACTGCCATGCCTTTACACGGGTTCTTGGGACCTTGGCGTGACTCCTCATGCATGTGCAGTAAGCACTTGCCCCTTTGATCTACCACTTAAGCTCTCTGCTCTTTAAGGACTCTTTACCCAAGATCCCAAGTCTCTGGTCTTTCCCAGTAGACCCTGACTCTCTAGGAGGTGAGATGTGCAAAAGGCACTTACATCCACTCCACCAAGGTTCTCCCCCACTTCTTCCTAACAGCTTGGCTCTCTCTAAAGCAGTTGCTTTCTCCGTCTTCCTGGCACTTGGACATCAGTGCCAGACAGAGTGGAAACTCAGATACCATGATGGATGTGAAGAGAGAAATTTCTAGGCTGGGGAGATAGCTGGGTGCCTAGGAATATCACACTGGAAGAGGCTCCTCCTACTTTGGCACCTCTGTAGTCTGTGGATGTCCCTTTCTGAATGTGATGCTCTCAGCTCACACGCACTTCTGACTCTGCCCACTGCCCCATCCCGTCCCATAGCCCCGCTCCTTTCTCATCTCCATCCTTGTCCAGATGACACTTTTCCTTTGCCTTTTGCTTGGCAGCTCCATGGTCCCACCATGTCCTTCCTGGCCACCATACCCTCCTAAACACTCACATCTGTTCATGTTACATTCTTCACCAATTACTTGCTCCAGAGTCACCCTGTTGTCACTATGGGATAAAAAGTCACATGCTTCCTGTAGGCTGCTGGGTGCTGGAAGACCCTGACTCTCCAGGTGTCCCCACAGTCCAGCTCTGCCGTGTCTTTCCCCTCCCTGTTCGAGACATCAGCTCTGGAGGCATCTCCGACTCCTCCCTCTGTCCTGGACTCTCACTCCAGGATGGATGTGCCTTGATGCTGTGAGCCAAGGCTCGGAACCCTGACTGTGGAGTCAGATTCCGAGTTCAAATTCTCTCACTAAACCTGTTTGTAACACAGAGAAAACGGCTCAGTCCTACAGATCGTGGGGTGAGTTAAACTTGTAATTGCTGAGGACTGAGCCTGGCACAGAGCAGACGTTATTCTGCCCTTAGTGCCCAGAGGCTCTTGTTCTGATTCTGTGGTTGGTCAACGACCTCCTCCACTGTCTTCACCTGTGACCACGCGCCTGCCTGACAGAGCCAGATGGAGTAAGTATATGGTGTCTGAGTGACAATCGTGTCCCCACAGGCTTCCATCATGACAGGTGCTGTGCAGACTGTGGCTGTGGATGGCAGGCCTGGATCTCGGCCCTGGCGCCGGAGCCGGGAAGTCCGAACATCCCCTGAAGACCTGCAGGAGCTTCTGTTACCAACACCCCTGGAGATGCACAGGGTGGGCACTGGGGTTGGGGGCTGCAAGCAGGCAGAGTGTGGGCACAGGGGGCCTGGCACCAGGAGGAGCTTACCTGCTTGGGACCCTTTGTTGAGATTTATTCTCCCTCTCTGAAAAATGGGGACTTGGGGGCTGGAAAGATGACTTAGCAGCTAAGAAGAGCACTGGCTGCTCTTTGGGGGACCCAGGTTTGATTGCCAGCACCCACAGCAGCTAGAAACCATTTGCAACTCTAGTTTCGGGGAATCTGATGCCCTCTTCTGGCTTTCAAGGGCACCAGGCACACAAGGAGTATGCAGACATACATGCAGGCAAAATATTAAACACATAAAATAATAGAAACTTTAAAAATCCAAACCAACCAACCACCACCAACAAAAACACCCAGGGATTTTTTTTTTTTTGGGTTTTCTGAAAATTTCACCTTTTGGGTAATTGCACCCTACACCTGCATACAGACACACCTGTGATACAGAGTGGGCTATTCTTTTTCAGCAAACTTTATCCCTAGATGGATATACACATATACAAATGTGTATGTTACATACACACATGTATACACACATTAAGGTTACATTACATATATATAGTTAGTTAGTTAGTTAGTTAGTTAGTTAGTTAGTTAGTCTTCCCTTCTTACAGGTTCTGAATTCAGTCCACCAACCACAGATCTAAATTATTTAGGGAAAAGCTGGGCATGGTGGTATAGGTCTTTAATCCCAGCACTTTGGAGACAGAAGCCAGCAGACCTCTGTGAGTTCAAGGCCAGCCTGGTCTATATAGCAAGTTCCAGGCTAACCAGAACTACATAGAAAGACTCTATCTAAAATAATAATAATAATAATAATAATAATAATAATAATAAGTATTCACAGAAAAAAATCTGTACCAAACATGGGCTGACTTTGGACCTCATTCCTGGTGAATCATCTACGTAGCACCAACCATGAACTAGGTCTCAGAAGCCCTCTGGAGAGGACTTGAGCCCGTGGGCGGGCAGGCACAGGTTCTGTGCAGAACCTACACCATTGAGCGTCTGCAGATTTGGGGATCCTCGTAGGGTCCAGGAGCTGGTACCCTGCCGATACCAAGAGACCACTTTGCATGCCACCGTAGGCAGATGACTGACGCAGCTTCCTGGCACCACCTGCGTCTCTTGCAGCTGTGTGTGTCTATATAAGAACCAAGACATCAGAGCACATGCCAAATCCAGGGGTTTGCCCAGAGTGATGAAAACACTATGATATGATCCCCTACTCCCCTTTCTAAGAGACCCCTGAGCACTGGGACCTGCGGGCTGCACATGGCAAGGTCAATACCACAGGGCCCAGGCTCAAGACTGTTGAGGGCAGCCTAGAGTATGGCCAGCCAGCAGACTGGGCCTGGATCCCAGGGACATGATGGGGGTTGGAGCAAAGGTCACCGCCTCCTCCTCCCAGGTGACCTTGCACAAGGACCCGGTGCGGAACGACTTTGGCTTCAGCGTCTCGGATGGCCTCCTGGAGAAGGGTGTCTATGTCCACACTGTGCGCGTTGATGGGCCAGCCCAGCACGGAGGCCTGCAGCCCTTTGACAGACTCCTGCAGGTAACTCGGGGGAGCCCCAGCACTGGCCCAGGGACAGAGCTTGATTCGAACTCTGAAAGTGCATGGAACGGCCAGTGGGGTGAGTCAGGTGAGGCTGAGGTTCCACTTGCTGTCGACTCCTTGGCTGACAGACGGCCTGCCTGTCTAGTAACTGTTCCTCTGAGACACGTGACCTCCTTAGACTCCATGGTGTAGGAAACTTTTGGGTTTTTTTTTTCCTGCCTTCACTCCAAACCATTATATGACAGATCCCTTCCCAGCCTACAGGCCAGAGACAGTCACGTGATCTTCTAACAAAAAGGGCCTGGGAAACAAGGCTGTTCCTAACTTAGCCTCCAAGACTGCCCTTCCCTTGCTCCAGCTATTTTTATTCCCTTGTCCATTTTGTTACATTTGTTCTAAATGTACTTAATTTATGTTTTCTCCTAAATCTGGGTGGGGCAGGACTTCATTTCAGGAAAAACACAGTTCTCACCTCAAAGGGGATGAGAGAGTTTACTCTAGAGCCATGAGTGATTGAAATCAGTACAATTTACAAGGAAATATTGGTGGATATATCAGGTAGGCTGGTTATGGCAAGTCAGAACTCCATGCTTTGGCTCTGATGCCATTCTTAGTTTGGGGGGTGTTGGTGGAACCTA
Organism: Peromyscus eremicus; assembly: GCF_949786415.1. Classification (NCBI taxonomy): domain Eukaryota; kingdom Metazoa; phylum Chordata; class Mammalia; order Rodentia; family Cricetidae; genus Peromyscus; species Peromyscus eremicus. Next base: position 103,633,941 of record NC_081418.1, on the reverse strand, counting down.
ATGGTCACTTGATCGTTGAAAGGGTGTTAGGTCAGACATAGGCGGGCAAGGAACGGCTATTCAGTGGGAGCTAAGATACATGCGAAGCTTTGGTCCCGCCCCATCCCACCCTCTCTCCGGTTCTAGTCAGTCGTATAGGTGCAGCTCCTTTCTAGAACTTTCATTTTCAGGGACTCTGTCCCTCGGCTGTGCACTGTGCAGGTCAACCGTGTCCGAACTCGGGACTTTGACTGCTGTCTAGCAGTTCCACTCCTGGCAGAGGCTGGGGACATCCTGGAGTTGGTTGTCAGCCGTAACCCACTGGCCCAGAGCCGCCGGACACCACGAGCGCCAGGCCCCAGCAGTCCCCAGATGCTCTGAGGTCATCATGCAGCTCAGCTGGAGGAGTGGCCCCCACTCATCCACTTGTGGGTCTGCAGATTCCACACCCGGCAGAGTGGCATCGTCAAGGTGGATCTTCAGGACGCTCAGAGAACCCCCGCTAACAGGGGTCAGCCCTGCTGCTCAGCCAGGAGAGAGCTGGGGTTCCTCCAGATCCCTGCACTGTCACCTCAGGGCAGCGACAGGAGTGGGGACAGCCTGGCTCAGCGTGGTAACTGAAATGAGCTGCCAGTGTTTCCCATCCTGGGAGGCGAATCAGCAGGAGGACAGTCCTGGACTGTGGCAGGAAGCGTTCGGTGATCCAACTGGACGGGTGGTACCCAGTCACACAGGGACCCTGCCACCAGGAAGGATGAGGCACAAGGAGAATAGCAACCCCCTTTCTCCCAAACCTTGGTGTTCTGAGAGCCTCCAGCATCCAATGCCCACACTGGGAAACCCCAAGTAGGGACATCTGGGAATGCTAGCCTTTTCCTTCAGGTTGGTGGCTCAATCATTTCAGCTTCGTGGTTGGTTCTATACCCCAGAGCAGAGCTGTGGCTATCAACCCTCCTGCTCCACAAAAACCTTAGCCCAAGTCACTGCTCGGGGTGGAAAAGTCCAGGAGCACCCACTCACCTGCTGTTCCAACAGATACGGAAACAAGGCTGAGTCACAGCTCTCCTGCCGACCCTATCAGTGGAAGGAAGGAGGAGGAAGAGGAGAGAGAGAGGAGCTGAGATGGAGAGAAAGTGGCTGAAAGACAAGAGAGGAGCCTGGGGGAGCAAGGTCCAAAGAGGCTGTTCAAGGAGGCCCCCTCTTACAGCTGGGGATACCAGCATCCCTAAATCGGGCTTCCTTCATCTCCGCCAAACAGAACCCTTTCAGCTTCAAGCAGGACATAAGCCACCTCCCAGTGGTCTGGGCTGGTCTGGGGATTGGCTTTGTGTTTGCCCAGCTCAAGGTCTCTAGGAACCAGGGGCCTCCAACCCTACCCCATCTCCCCTTCTCTGCCCTTGAAACTCATTGCCAGAAAGACTCCCTGTTCAAGAGGACAGGTGGGGGTCCAAGAAGCCGTTCTTTGCTCCTGGTTCCCTTCTTGGCTGTGCGACCTTGGGTGAATCTGAGCAGACGCAGTGCCATCTCCACCTACCCACTGAGACCCCTTGACTCTCTGCTCTTCCGTGGCTTCCCCCACACCTTGCCCTTTGTGATGGCTTCTCCAGGGTCCCTCTGCTTTCACTGCCCCAGGGTAAAAAGATACTGCCCACCCATCACGGGCAACAGACAAATCAAGACCTTCAGCTTCGAGGGCAGGTGAATGGCACAGCAGAGAGGTGACTCGTGGCCACCAGCACCCAGTACTGTGTGATCTTGGGCAGATGGCTCAGCCGCTTTGGGTTTCTGGTATGTGGCATGACTGACTGTACTCTAGGGTCTCTTGGCTTGGGAAATCTGTGTTCCACTCAAAGACTCCAGGCTCTTAAAACACAACTCAACCCCTGCCCTCCCCTCGGGCTGAGGCTCTCCCATCCTCCCAGACATATGCAACTAGGCCAAGCGGGTGGTCCTTCTGGCCATGGCCTGAGGCCTTCTCATATGCAATATCCCCCTGGCTTCTCACAGGGGTGTTTGCCCCACACAACATCCCTAGCTCCCTCCCCAGTGAGCATCCTGCCTGCCTATGCATTTTGGGTACCTCCCCTGTGACACCCCACCCCCCCACCCCCAGAGCTGTATTTTTCTCTGGCTAATATTAGAACATATTCCTTGTAAAGTATTTTTCTATGTGGGTTTTCTTAGGGCACCCAGGAAGCACCCAGCATACCCATGGCTCCATTGCACAGGCCGGTTTGTCTGGTCTGTCTGGGACCCATGGATAAATCTTTGTCCCACCAGGTATCACAGTGACTGGGGGGAGGTGAGTGCTATTGGGATGAATTTTTAATAAAATTGGTTAAATGCACACGGTAGGTTGTTTGCTTTATTTAAAAAAATAATAACAACAGGCTGGCAAGGTTCAGCTGTGTAAAGCTTTCAGCCCCCAACTTCTTTTCACTCATTCATAAAATGGTCCATGGAGCTGAAGAGATGGCTCAGTGGTTAAGAGCTCTTGGTTCTGTAACCAGAAGTTTCTCTGGTCCTGCCTTGCCCCGCAGTCTGGACGAATCTCTCCCACTGGCGGTCCCACAGCCACTTATAAAACAATTACTCAGAGGCTTATATTAATTACAAACTGTATGGCCTATGGCTTCAGCTTCTTGCTAGCTAGCTCTATCATCTTAAATTATCCCATTCCTATTTATCTATATGTTGCCACGTCGCCGTGGCCTTACCAGTCTGCTGGCATCTTGTTGCTCTTTTGGAGGCAGGCTCATGTCCCTCTCGATCCCACCTTTCTCTCTGTTTCTCTGCTTGGATTTCCCGACTGGCTGTAAGCTTTCTTGTCATAGGCCAAAACAGCTTTATTTATCATCCAGTGGGAGTCACACATATTCACAGCATACAGAAAGATATCCCACAGCATGGTTCTTTTGCAGAGCACCTGGGTTTGGTTCCCAGAGCCCACATGGTAGCTCACAACTATCTATTACTTCACTTCCAGGGGATCTGACACCCTCTTCTGACCTCTGCAGGCATCATGCACACATGTGGTGTACGTACACACACACACAGGCAAAACACTCATACACATAAAATGAAACAAATCTTTAAACAAAAAAATACTGGGCCATTTTGGGCGCCTAGTGGTTAAGAACATTTACTGCTCGCTCTTCCAGCAGACCTGGGTTCAGTTCCCAGCACTTGTATTAGACAACTCACAACTGCCCATAACTCCAGCTCCAGGAGATCGACACCCCCTTCTGGTCTCCATTAACACTGCACTCATATGCACTTACCCACCATACACATAATGAATAAAAATGTTAAAAAAAAAAAAAAGCCAGCTGGCTGTACACCCTAGTGTAGACAGTGAACTGGTCATAGTCTTTTGAGAAGGCATAAAGAATAGTGAAGAAAACATAACCTATGGGAACAGAGTGACCAGGGTGAGGAGACCTGCAACCCAGGAAGGACTTCTCTGAAAGAGTGATAGTCACAGTAAGATTTGCAGGACAGAAGCCAGTCCAGTCAAGACAGGGAGGAAGTGTCCCAGGTGTGTGTGGTGGTGGTGGGGGGGGGGCAGCAAGTGCAAAGGACCTGCAGTATGAATGAGTCTAGCAGGTTCTACAGCCCAGAGAGGGTGGTACTGGAAACTAGGCTGCGGTGTGGGATGTGTTGTAATCTGTGCAGCCAGGGAATCTTTGGCATTGGTGAAAGGAGGTGCCAAGTGGGTAGCCTGGCTGTCTGGCTGTTGCTCCTAAGTTTCGAGGCCCTGGGGCAAGGTAAGTTCACTGGTTCTAGGGTCCAGAGCACAGGGTCAGGCCTACAGGGCGGGGGAAACTTGCAGATCTAAAGGCAGAGAGAAACTGTTCCCTCAGGATGTCTGTGAGCTCACTGTCTCAGGGAGGTGGGGGGTGGGGGTAGGAGTGAGGGCCACCACCATTCACACAGCCTATGTGCCAAGGAGAGCTCAGAGCACTTTGTAAGAACAGTGAGATCCTTCTAGCAGCCTTCAGAGAAGGACTCTCTCTACACATTACAGAGGAGGGACCAGATCTCTGAGAGGTTAAGTGACTTGCCTAGAACACAGTATAGAGTGGAGCCAGGATCCAAACACAAGCCAATTGACTGGGAAGCATAAAGGGATGGAGGTGGACAGAGGCCATCAAAAGGACAGCAGGAACATGGTGGTGAGTTGCTCTTTTATTCTGTCACACTATGAAACCAGCCAGAGAAGACTCGTAGTCCCCAATCCACCCAAGATCTGGCTAGGAAATCTATGAACCCAAGAGCAAACCTGGTCTGAGAACTTCTTCTCAGCAGTTCTTACCTATGCTAGTACAGGGAACGTCATGGTAGGCAGAGTTTTCCTGTCCCCACACCTGCTCCCAAATAACAAGCAGTCATTTCCAAATAACTGACTCAGAGAGATAATATCAATTTTATAAATGTTCAGCTGATAGCTCAGGCTTGTTACTACCTCTTACATTTAAATTAATCCATATTTCTTATCAATGCTTTGCCACATGGCCCACTTATCTCATTTTCTACATGTCCTGCTTCCTCAGCAGCTGGTTGCTGTCTCTCTCAACTCCACCCTTCTTCATCCCAGCATCCTTAGTTTGGTTGCCCTGCCTATACTTCCTGCCTGACTATTGGCATTTTATTAAAACAATTTGAGTGACAAATCTTTACAGTGTATTCCACAGCACACCCTTTATATGAAGACCTGAAATCCAAAATGCTCCAAAATCGGAAACTGGATGTAATGACTAAGCTAGGATAAAGGTGCTGTTAGACCTGGGGAAGATGGGGGAGACCCACCCAGTTCCATGACTGTCTGATTAAAGTAAGCTGTATTTAGAACTGGCCAGCTGCTGCTTCTCTCAAAGTTAGGATTACAGAGAGCATCCCCTCACTGACTTTGAGGTCCCTTTTATGGGAAAGGGTTAGGGTTGATAGAAAAGCTGTTGAGATAATTGGTTGTTAGCACCTGGACAGAAGAGTTGGGACTTAGGGCTCAAGGCTGCCTGTCGGATAGATAAGTGCAAGAATCCATTGTGTGGAAGGGGAGTCCTCATATCAGGGAAGACACATTTTTGTAAGACAAAAGGGCAGTCATATATCACAGGTGCAGAAGTTTAGCAAGGCAAAAGGGGTGGGCATACATCCTGGGGTTACAAGTTCAAAGTAGGTTGAAAAACATGGTTTGGGGGATACTTTAGGCTTAGGAAACAGACACTTATTCTTGTAAGGTACAGAGACTTAATAACAGTGTAACAATGTGGCTCTTGCTTTGGCTGGGGAGTGGGGGTGGCTCAGTACAGGTGCTGTGCGTGGCTTTGCAAGCATGAGGACCCTCATGTTTGTCCCTCAAAACCCATATAAATTTGCCATGTGGGGGCTAGAGAACAGTTTAGTGGTTGAGAGCTTTTGCTGCTTTCCCAGGAGACTGGATTTGATTCCCAGCACCTACATGGCAGCTCACAACGACCTTTCACTTCATCTTCCAGGGGCTCTGATGCCCTCTTCTGGCCTCTGTGGGCACTGCATTCACATGCACATACCCCCTTACCGTAACATCATGCCCTACATCACTGTTTTTTAAAAGCCAGGTGAAGTAGTTCTTACAATCCCCTAGCTGGGGAGGAGAGACAGGTGAATCCCTGGGGCTCACAGGCCAGCCCCAAGCTAGCAAGAGACCCTGTTTCAAAAACCAAGGCCAGTAAATGCTCTTAACAGCTGAACCGTCTCTCTAGCCACAGTGAAATCCCTTTATAAACTGTACAGTTTGCCACCATGTAGAGGTGAACACACCACTCCAAAACACACCACCACACGTTCTTGGATTTTAAAAAGGAAATGTTTATTGTTGTGTTACAAGGTGATTATAAACTCCTCTAAAAAAAGCAAAGATGGATTTAAAATATCAATATACATATTCATCTAAAAAGCAAAAGAGGAAAAAAAACCGAAATCCTGCAAAATGCAGGGTCGTCGTCGTTAAACATCAATACACAGAGCTTGTATACTGCAAGACAGGTCACACACCAAGGATCCTTCAAACATGAACGCTCCTCCCCTTGTTGGTTGGTTTTAGGTTTTTCTTTTGTGTGCGTTTGTTTTTTTGTTTTTTATTTTTTACAAAAGTTTAAAATATCTTAAAAATATTTTGAAGTTCTTAAAAAATGTCTTGATGAGCCAGACATATTTCTGAAGGAGGCAAAACCCACGTTCTCAGCTTTATCTTGTGCTAAATACAGAGTCACAGTTGTTAGGGATTGGAAAGATTAATTGGGTTTAAAAAAAAATGGAGCTACCATCTCATTTTGAAGCCAAATATATAACAAGATGCTCTGTCCTTTAGGGAACATGCCAGAACATGCCTGTAATGACACCACCACCACCCCTCTACCCTCCCAAAGAACATGGAAAACCAGCTTCCTGTGAAGACCCAACTACTGGGAGGTCAGCATGGAGGAAGGGAGGCGGGAGCCCTGCGTCTGGCTTCCGGGGCACCCCTCTCCATCTTGGGGTATCTAGGTTTTGTTTTGTGTGTGGTTTTGGACTTAATGAAGGAGGGATGTGCACACAGAGGTATTTACAGTGTCCGTGGGGACGGGGATCTCAGGATTGAGTGGGCTGTGAAGGGCCTTCTCTAAGGTGCCTTGCTGGCTTGTGTCTGCATCTTGGAGAGAGGAACCGGGATCGGTGCCTCTTTAGACTGTCTAGAGCATTGCCCCATCCAGAGGAGCAGGGCTGGAATGCTGTTGGCCATGGTAGTGACACCCTGGGATACAAAAAGCCCCTTCCTGTGCAGAGGGGACCCATGCTACTTTCTCCTCGTGTTTTGTTACAGTCTGCATGGTCTTCCAGGGAGAGAAGGACTGGGGGCCAGAGGTATAGAGGGAACCTTCCCCAAGATCTTCCCAAGAAGGAAAGAAACCATCTCAGGCTACTTCCTGCGTAGCCTCAGGCTGCATGGAGGCCAAAGGCCTGCCATTTCAGCCTGCCTAAGGCTCTTCACACTAGCAATGTCTTTGGCCCTCAGTTTCTGTGGTACAAGTTGGTGGGGGCAGGGGGGTGGCGGGAGGGTATCAATTCCTAGCTCCTAAAGGCTTTGGGGGAGGAGGGAAGGGTAGCATGGGCCTGGGCCTGGGGGGAGCAGGAGAGTGAGGTTGGGCAGAAGTGGGTGCTGGTCTCTGCTCCATGAGCATAGGCAGGGGGCCCTATCAGTCTGGCCTCTAGTTGACAGGGAAGGCCTGGGTTTACTTAGACAATGCCCTGGTCCTGCTTTCCTTCTGCCCATACCCGGAGAGCCTGGAGCTACAAATGACTCAATTATCCAGTTCCACTCAGCTCACAAAAAGTCTCTCCTACCCTAGGCCTCAGTTTTCCTGTTTACAAAAGTGCCTTGGATTGGGGCTCCTCTGGGACTGTCCACAGCACCCAGTAGGGATCCTCCACATGGGGGCTAACGTAGCTCTTGGGACCAAATAATATCTCCCAGGAGAGTCCTCCTGGGCCCACCATGGTCCTTATCTAAATCTGGCATTATACCTTGCTTCCTGCCCACATCTGACAGGCAGGGCACAATCTGACCTGTTCCAGGCTGGTTGGTAGACAGCTTAGCCCTCCCTCTCTCCAAGAGGCAGGTGGACCAGAATCATGAGCTCTACTTCAAAATGTTACTTACATGCAGACAAGGAAAGACAAGATCACAACAAGGGCTATCAGGGCCAGGGGCTGGGTGACAGTGGTGGGTATTGAAGACAAGTGCAGGGACACTGTTGGGGAGTGGGCTCAGGAGGTGGCTGGCCTTCCACCCAGGCAGGGCCTGGGGACTTGGCCCGCTGTGTCTTTGGTCTAGAATTTGATCTGGGAATGATAAAAAGGCCTTTCTCAGGCCATTTCCAGAATGGTGCCATTTGTCTGCCAACCCAAAATACTGAAGGCTCGCCAGAGTGGCGTGCCTGGCGGAGGGGAAGGGTAGGCAGGCATGACCACAGACGCAGCTGGATGAGCCCCCTCTCCCTTACATTTCACCTGTCTTCAATCACCCACAGTGGTTACTTTTAAGGTTCCATAAAACAAAAGAAAAACAGGACACGTTACAAGTTGGTAAAATCAGGGAAGAAAAACTCTCAACACTCACATTAACACAAGAGCAACCAGAAATACACAGGACAGTAGGAACACGGTACAATCACGGGTGGCTGACTCAACAACCACTGGAAGAGGACTAGAGGGTCACTTGGCAGACACTTTGGAGACAGAAAAATGTGTACATTTGTCAGGAGGGCATGTTGGTTCAGGATGGCACAGCTGGGCCCAGTGGAGGCTGGGGTGAAGGTGTAGCGCCCTCTCCTGGTTCAGAAGGAAACAGACCTGCCTGAGGTCAGCCAGCTCTGGGGCACTGGCCTCATCTCTGTGGAGACAACCTCAACCTATAAAATTCACCTTTGTCTTCTCTCAGTTCCCTGGGGGCGAGGGGGCAAACACCCGTCCAACAGCCACTGCAGAGGCTTGGAAACAGTATCTGAGGTCACTACCGAGTTGGCTCTGTACTTGAACTTATTAAAATCCTTTAAGTTCCAGCATCTACAGCCACGCTGGGCATTCTGTGCTAGGAGCTGGATGGCCCTAGGGTGGCATCTTTAGCAAGAGTTTGTCAAGAGGCAAGGAGGAAAGTGCCCTCCTGGGGTACACTTGCCAGTCTGGGGTACACTCACTCTCCTGAGCTGCTAATATCCTTTGGTCCACTGGCTTCCCTCCTGGCCCTCACCAAGATGCATTCTGCTTGGGGAATGCCCTGACCACCATCCGCCACGACTCCATTCAGATACAACGGCCCCTTCTTGTGTGTGATCCTGACTCTGAAGCCCTTGCAGCTCCTGTGGACTGGCCTCAGCCTAAGCCAGCTGAGGCTCCCAGATCGCAGCCCCATTCTCGCCTGCCTTTCAGACTTCCCATTCCTGCCTCTAAGACCCATGGTGGTTCAGACAATCCCACTGACTACCCACCCTCTACTCCAAAATAAAAGGGAGGGGGTTGGGCCCTGGTACAATGGCTTCGGCTGCTCTTAGAATCAATCCTTCATGCTGAGGGGGGAGTTATTATTTTGGCGTCTTTCTTGTTGGCTGAGAAAGAGTGATAGTTCTCCCCACAGCCCTGCTCTCTCCTGCCCCTCAGGTCTGTTCAGCTAGTGGGGGCTCCCTCTCCTCAGCTGTGTTCTTCCTCCTGAACCAGCCCAGAAGGGACTATACCTTTCTTGAAGATGTATCCATCATCATAGGAAAATTCCACCCAGCATTTAGGTGTTTTTTTTTTCTCTTTCTTTCTTTCTTTTTTTTTTTTTTTGTTTGTTTTTGGGCAGAATTTTCTGCCAGCTATGTAAGCACCGAAGAATTGCTTTTGAAAACGAAATCCATTGCTGGCAAGACCAATTCAAGTGGTAAAGTGTATGACAGACTCTAAGTATATATATCGTTATATGTTAAAAAAAATTACAAAGAAAAATTTACCAAGTTCCCATAAAATACATCAAAATCAATAAGAAAGTCCATCCTCTCCCCAGGACATAGGCCCGTGGGTTCTTTTTGTACAAAATATCCCCCAAATCAAAACAAAATACACATAGACAGACACACACATGACACACACACACATACACACATACACATAGAGTAACATTTTCTGTGACAATTAAAAAAAAAATCCTAGTACAAATATAAAGCTCTGTAAACCTGGTCCTATGAGAATCTAACGTTAGTAAACAGCAGGGGAGCGGCGCCTGTCGCATGGCCCGGACCTCACATCATGGTCTCCACGATGACGTGACTGGGTTTCATGAGTGCGCCATTCATGAGGTTCGAGCGGGAGTTGAAGGGCGTGGCCCCCTCGTGCTCCACAGCCCAGCGGTTGGGTTCCCTGGGGGTTATCAGGTATTTGATTCTCTGTGGAAGGAAGATGAGGAGGTGTCAAGAGGGGACCAAGGGGGCCCCTCCCCGCCCACCTCCTGGAATACCCCAGGGTGCCTGCTATGTGGCATCTGGCCAGCATCTGGGCCTTTTGTTGATTTTCAGAAATGGAGGGGAACGGCCCCAATGTCCTAAATTGGTTTCCCCTGAGAAGCTGAGTCCTGTGTCTCTCTGGTTAACTCACCCCGGTTGCTCTGACTTTCTGCTTCTAGGGTTGGGTAACTAATCTAAGTTCCCCCCACCCCCCTCCCCCACCTTCTCAAAGTTGAAATTGGCACTCCTTGGCCTCCCGGAGCCTGAGCCTCCAGCCTTTGTGAGATAGTTCCTCACAGGCAGCCCCTTCTCCTGCCGACTACAGGGAGGGCTCTACCCTTGCAGATAGGAGACGTGGGAGAATCCTCAGACCCTCTAGGCATGGAGCCCAGACTTCCCAGTGTGGTGACTGATCATGGGATTGGTGAGGGAAGAGCCCTCTCCAGGGACTCCAGGAAGTCACCAGCAGAGGTGGGAATGGAACTTGGCTCCCGCCACCCGCCTCCTGCCCACTTCCTGCCAAGTGCCTGCTCAGACTGAAACGGGCCAGCAGTTTGAAAAAAAAAAAACAACAGAACAACAACAACAACAACAAAAAACCCAAGAAAGGAACAAAAGGCCCTCCTAGGTATTTACATTCAACTATGACGTATCACAACTGAAAAAGCTGCTTAAAGCCTGCATGTGTGGCCTTGAGCTCTCCCGGCACTGCCAAGGGGCTGAGGTGAGGCCGCTTATTTAAAAGGTTATTATTTCCCTTGAGAATCCACATGTCCACATTCTCTTGGGAAAACCCACAAGACCTGGTGACTCTAGGCTGTGCGGCTCCTACTAACACCTGAGTTGTGCTAAGCGGGCCGGCAGACCTGCAATCCTCCCTAGACCTAGCCTGCCTGCTCGCCCTCCACCCTGCCTCTCCTGCACTGGAACACGGCGCTCCGTGTGCAAAGTGGGGAAGTGGCACCCGCCCCACGACGTGGGAAGCTCAGCTTGCTCTGGAATCTTGGTAGGGTTGGAGATCCAGATGTGCCCCTCCGTCTCACTCTAGCTATGGGGAGACATCCTCCCCCACCCCCAGCAGCTCACTCTGAATGAACCCGTGCACATGGGCCAGATCAGCCTCTTAAAATCAGGCCTTCCTTTAGCTAGATAGTGGGGCTTCTACCCACAAGGCCAGCACGAGGGAGGCTGAGGCAGGAGAGCTGTGTGTTTGAGCCAACTTGAACTACATAGTGAGTTCTAGGCCAGCTCAGGCTATAGATTCAGATACTGTCTCAAAAACCAGCTTAGTGACTGCTACGGGAGTTGTCTAACCAGAACAGACCTCTAGAAACCCCTGCCATGTCCAACTAATTCATGTCTGGGTGGTAACAACCTTCTAGGGTGGTAACCCTGGTTGGCTCGGGGCACCCAGGGCCACCTGGAGGGCTCAGAGCAGAGGCTGCAGCTGCCTGTCTGTCCTGGGATCCAGTGTTTCAGCACTAACAATAGAGAGGGATTTAGACTCTGGCATAATGGTAGAGGAGCTGGGGGAGCTGGGGGAGCTGGGGAAGCTGGGGTCCTAGCCCCAGTCTTCTACACTCTAGGAAAGCCTCAGGGACTCAGACCAGCATGTGCCCCCTGGCTCCCTCCCCGGCTCTTCTCTTCTCTCCCAGCCAACACAGCCCCCTCCAAGGGAGGAAGCCTGGGCCAGCTCAGGGGGGAGCCAGAGCCCCAGGACATCCTGGCTCCAGATTCTTTTTGTAAGAGAATAAAAACAGCCCAGAATAAAACTGCGGGGCCTTGGAGCCAGCCCAGGCACAAAGGTTAAAGGAGATTCTGAGAAAGGGATTTCGTGGAAAGAGCAGGGGACTGCCAGGCCTGGAGACTCCAGCATTGTGGGAAGAATTCCTGAGGAGGCTGGGGGAAGGGAGGGAGCGCCATGTGGAGACAGGCAGTCCTAGAGGCTGGGAGCAGGGTAGAGGGGGCGCCACACCCCAGCACAAAGGGTAGCCACAGTGGGGGCGGTGCTGGGTTTCCTCTCCAAAGCCCATCTCCTGTCCTGACTCAGAACAGAGATCCCACACCCTTTAGCTTGGCACGTGAGGCCACTGTCTCCTCTCTAGGCGTTGACCCTCTGGATCCAGCACCAGGACCGTCGTATTCTACCTCATACTATGTTGGGCACTTTCCTCATAAGCCCATGGTCCCACTTTAAATGTCCCCATAAAGCCTTCTCCCATGTGAGGGCACCTGCCCCTGTTTGCCCACAGCATACTCCTGCCTTGGATCTCCCGCCTTTTGTGTAGTGAGAGAAGACCTGGAACTCGGAGAGGGTCACACAGAAACTGACACGGACTGGCCTCCACCCCCCACAGCCCATGCCCCATGCTCACCACGCGGAACGGTCCCTCCGTCCGGCAGAAGAGGATGACAATGACCATGGGGATACACACCATGGAGGAAAGGGCCAGGCCCCAGCCCAGCCCGATCGCCCAATCAGGGTACACGTAGACTTTGTTGTAGGTCAGGGGTACATACTTGACAAGAGAGAAGATGAAACATCCCTGTGGAGAGATGGGGCAATCAGAGGGTCCCTAGACATTTGAGAGCAGGGTAGGCCTTATGGGGGGGGGGGGCAGGGCCTCTTCCTATCCTGACTACGGAGATGGGGTGGTAGTATGCTTTCTAGGTCTCTCCCGGGCAAGTCTGGCCAAATCACCTGCTCAATGTGCTTCCATGGCTCCCCAGGTCCTTTGGCATACCAACCATGTCAGCCCACAGCTAGGACCACCTCCTTTTTTATCTGCTCCCACCCCTCAGGACTCTTTCCAGCTCTGCAGCGCGTGCCCAGGGCCTTAACACAGGCTGCTCCCCCTGCCTGTCCCTTTGCTCCATCTTCTCACACTACTTCCAGTCCGGTGCACGGGCCTTGCTCGCTCAGGCCCCAGCTTTTCCTTCCAGAAGCATATGACACCCAAAGCTCAGGAGTTTTCCTCCCTCTAGAGCAGCGGTTCTCACCCTGTGGGTTACAACCCCTTTGATGGGGGGGGGGGGTGCCAAACGACCCTTTCATATTAGAAAACACATTTATTTATACTACGATTCCTAACAGTAGCGAAATTACACTCATGAAGTCGCAATGAAAGTAACTGTATGGTCGGGGGTCCCCACACCATGAGGAACCGGATGAAAGGGTCGCAGCGTTAGGAAGGGTGAGAACCACTGCTCGAGAGGGCCTCTCTTTTCTTTAACACCAGATGCAGCGCTAGGAGTACACAGCAAGTGCTCAATAAACGTCTAAGGCATGGCTGAGAGCCAGACCACCAGCAGCCTCTCTGCACGCTGGTCACCAGGTCTGGTTCCGGTGATGGGTGTGGGCCTGGCCTTGGTCCTAAAGAGTAGGGTGGGGCGAACCCTGGACCCTAAAGCTGTGCAAAGTCCGCTTTTGCCTTTGAGAGGGGGCTCTTGGGAGACTGCCCTAGACCTTTGTCCTCAGAATGAGGCACCCCAGGGAGGGTCATGGGTAAATTCAATCAGCTACTCACTGCCTAACAACAAGGTCTGACGGCAGATAGTGTGCAGGGTAGGGCAGGTGGCCCATGGGGCCCCACCTTTCTCTGATGCTTTCTGCCCAGGAAACCCTGGCTTAGGTGAAGTGAACCCCACAGGTGGGTGGCTCTGGTCTCTATCTAGCCTTTCCAGTAGGTGGCCTCATCCTGCCCCAGAGTGCAGTCCACCTCTGGTCCAGACAACTCTCCAGAGAGGAGAGAGAAGGAAACTGGGGGTCAATGTGAGGAGGGAGTCCAAGCACAAGCCTGGTGTAAATGAGAATGGAGTGCGGGCCTGAGCCCGGCTGACTATGTCTCTGCCTGGGTTGGGCCTCCTGTTTGCGATCTCTTGACTTTGTCTGGGGGATGTGTGTTGAGAGCCGAAGTCCCGCAGGTGAGGAAACAGGCCCAGATAGAGAAGCGAGTTAGCATGTCCGCTTGGTCTGGCCTCAGAATAGAGGTCACAGGAAAGGGGACCCGTCCATCCCTGAGCACTGGTTCTAAAGTGAAGGGTTCATATGGACTCAAGGCGCTAGCCAGGAAGAGCAGTGCAGGCGGGACTCCCACACCCCCGGATCCCTAGGGCGTTGACCAGGCTCGCTGTGAAAGCGCACTGGTCCTCACAAGCAGAGTCTTAGAGAAGGGCCTTGCTGAAGGTGCCCAGGCAAGCATCGAGACCAGCTCCAGGGTGGCAGGCAGAGGAGAGCAGCCTGGCCTGGTGTCCTTGGAACTGCCCTTCCTGTTTCCTCTTCTTCACAAACTCCTGTTGGTCCTACAAAACCCTTCTCAACCAGGCAATGAAGAGCGAACTGCCCCAACTCTCCCAGATACAGCTGAAGCTGGCTTGGTCACAGCCCACACCCAGGAGAGGCTCGTCAGCAGGCAGGTTCACAGGTGAGAATGTCAGGCTGGGTGAGACTTACAACACAGAGAGCCGGGGTGATGAAAGCCCAGCTGTACTTCATCCAGGGCCCAGGCCGATAGCCAATCATGTCCTCAATACCGTCATATAAGTTATCACCGCCTAGGAGAGACAGCAGGGGGCCCCTGGTGACATGGTGGCCAGAGCCAGCATAGCCCTGGGGAACAGTGCAGCAGGGGTCACCTGGGGGCCTCTAACCACCAGGCCTGTATCTCCACACCAAACATGGCCATGTGTGTCTAAGGCAGCTTGACACTCAAATGCAGTTGGGTACCTGCATTTTGCCAGAAGTCTGAGACAGAGCCCACATCTCAGTGTGGCCAACCTCAGTTCTCTAAGAGGTCAAAATGGACCCTTTCCAGGCCAAAGAGTAGGTCATCGTAGGCTCTGGTGTGACAGTGTTATATTTATAGCAACATATGTTCACACCTCGTGCTTTCAGTGGGATTGTCTGTGATATGCACAAAGAGCGTCCCAGAGTGAACATTCCAGGCAAGGGAGGTTTTTCCATTAAATACTCTGACCAAATGAACAGCTTGAAAAAGGATGTGTAAACATGTACACTCACCATATATCCAGGCAATAACAAAACATTCAAAGAATGCAACCCACAAAAGGCATACACCACTAGCTGCATAGTAGTCAAAGAGTTGAAACACATACATGCCACCCTGTAAAGGAAAAAAAAAAATCAAAGATAAAGTTGGTTTGCTATATGGTCTCCAATTCCCTTCATATATAAAGGGTTATGACAAATCAATGCATTTTAAATTCTAAAGAAAAATGGGCAAAAGCTGGGATGACCAAATACAGGTTATTTAGAGGAGGAGGAGGAGGAGGAGGAGGAGGAGGAGGAGGAGGAGGAGGAGGAGGAGGAGGAAGACTATGATATTCAGGGCTAAGTGTGGTGATTCATAGCACTTACAACAAATATTCTAGAGGCCAAGACAGGTGAATGCTGTGAGTTCAAGGCCAGTTAGGGCTACATAACAAACTCAACTTCACGTTTGACCAACACACAGGGTTGGGGGGAGAGCACAGCATGTCTTAGCAACACAAAGGGTCACAGAAGTCTACACACACAGGTGATCTTAAAACCAGGTGTGGCCAAGCCCAGGGAACCCACTGCTTGGTGAGTGATGCTTTCTGACTTTAGAGGGCTGTTCTTAGAAGCACTTCCCTGAACGATTCTCCTTCTGGTAAAGAAAAGCGGTGAAGGCCTGAACAGGGTGTGGGGCAGTGATTGACAACCTTCTCCTACAGAACTCAGGCAAATTGGTGTACTGGGGGCTCATCCCCTCTTCTCTGTCCTTTCTCCAGCCCCTGCAACCTCCAGCCTTCAATCCTCCTGGTTCCTTTCCTTTCCTGGCCTCTCTCCCTCCTATTTAAAGTATGGTCCCTGCCCTCTGGGCATAGCAGATGCTCTCCTCAGCAGACACCCACACAAATGGTAGAGTACTTGGCACACAAGCGCCAGGGCCTTGGTTTGACCACAGCATCTCAAAAAGGAAGTGTGGGGGAAGCTGCATGATCATTGAGAGCCGGACAGACTAAGGATGGGGTGGGGGTGGGGGCCCAACCCTAAGGGGGTATGGTAGGTACTCGCCTCCCCTGTGCCCTTGAGAAGGTGGCTGGGTATCAAATCCAAACATAGGCAGGGAAATCCCTCATGCCACCCAAAGTACCAGCCACCTACCTCCGTCACCATCGTCAGCCCCAGCAGGTAGCTGATGCTACACACGATGGCGATGAAGATTTCCCGACGATAACCCTTCCTTAGGAAGGACGGGTAAAGATCAACCAAGGATGTGATCTGTCCTTCGACTTCAACAAACTGAAGGGTGAGAGAGAGAGAGAAAGAGAGAAGGGGTGTGAGGGGGTTCAGGAGGAGGGCTTGGGTACATCTCATAAGACCCACCTGGAAATCCACATAGCCAAACCCTGGGCTGTGCAGGCAGCCACTGTGGTCTGTGGTCTAAGCAACTCAGGATGTATGGCTCTGCTCAGGTCGTTCCTGCCCTCATCACTGGAGACTCACCCGAGAGCAGATGTTTCTCTACGAAGCCAGGGCCAGCTCTCCGGCCTGACACACTTGGGGGGTGAGTGTGTGGCACGACAGCCTCTCTCCTTGGTCAAGGCCAGCGCCACACACATCAAGGCAATGAATGCCTAGCCCAGCCCTTCACACGGCTGCTCAGCCAGAGCATGACAAGCAGGTCAACCTCTGCACTAACCAGCTGGAAGACTCTGGGCAAACCCTGGCCTCAGTTTCCCCATCCACAGGACAAAAGGCACTTCAGTCTGACTCACATGGTGGCTTAAACCCACTGGATATTATGTGATCCAGGAATCCATGGGTTCCAGACATCATAAAGAAAATTCTGGAACATCTACACACATCATGCTCGAGGACAATTATCAGTCTTTCTACATCTTTCCATCCTTTTTGTATCTAATGATTTATCTTGGAGACTGTGCTATGTCCCTGTACAAAAAGCCACCTTGCTTTTAACAGCAGCATAAACCTGCACCCTCTGGACATATCACTCTTCACCTAACCAATGACATGGCAACAACATTCCTTGTCATCAGTCTTTGGGTACGAATACACAAGTCTGTAACCAAGTCTTGGCAGTATTAGGGGTTTCAGGGTCACAGAGTTACTTGGAGGAGCTGTACCCAGACTGCTCCTAGTCATTGAAAAACTGAGCTGCTAAAGGCTCAGGGTGTAAACACCCGGCAGGGTGCTGACCCAGCATGCAAAGGCCCTGGGTTTGATCCGCAGCCCTTCATTAACCAGGGGTGGTATTGCGCACTTGTAATCCCAGTACTCTGGAGGTAGAGGCAGGAGGATCAGAAGTTCAAAGTCAGACCTGACTACACCGTGAATTTGAGACCAGCCCGGTCTACATGAAATGTTATCTTGAAATAAAAAGACAAAAAGGTTTGGGGACAGAAGTTCCCCCGGCATTCCCATGAGAAAGATCCAATCATGGAGGCCTTTGGGAGGTGGTGAGGGAGAACATAAGAATGGACACGGAGAGAAAATTCCCCTTCATGTGCCAGAGGGATGGCACTCTGCAGCCAGGATTCAGGGATAAAATGACCAGAGCTCGGAGAGAGGGGTGAACTTTATGATCTCTGATTGATGTGTCCAAAGGGAATTTGAACCTGAAAAACAACTGAACCGGCAGTCCCAATGCCAACCTACAAAAAACAAGTGGAGATGAAAGGCTGGGAATCAGAGCCAAGGTAGGCCTCTCTCAGCCTCAGTCGCTCTGGCTGCAGAAAGGGCATTGACACCCAGGCCGGGACACTGCAGGGACAGAAGCTAATGGATAAAGATCTGGGTGCAGTGGGCTGGGGAAGAGCATATGTCTAGCATGGGCAGAGCCCTGGATCCGATCCCTAGCACTACAAATAAAGACAACTGTTGGTGCAGAGCTGGGGGAACAGCCTCCATTTGGGGGGGATGGAAAAGTTCCAGGGACAAAACCTGACATCAGACACGCTTGATGCCAATGAGCTGCACATGGAAAAAACGGCCATGTGACATCTGGCACTTGATGGTATCTCACACAGTGGGACTCTCTGCACCCCCATGTAGGGCTGGCTTCTCCAAAGGCCTCCTATTGCTCCAGGTTCTGTAAACCAGAGTCTGGAAGACCTTCCTTGCTCATCTGTGCTTGAGTGAGTGATGATACCATCGGGTTACTTAAGCACCAAGCCTTGGGAGCCCTGCTCTACAAAGCAGGGTAAAGAGGAACACCCCCAGGCCAGCTTTCACAGCCCCTCAAGATTCTCCACTTAGCCTGTGGCTTAGCGGAGAGTCACACATCCTGTACTGAGTCCCTACTCCCCAGGGAAAAACACTCATGGCACCTCTGGCTGGGAAAGTTGTGAGCCCGCATGGCCTGGTTGGAGCCATGGTGATGTCACGCCTGGCCACTTATTAACTTGTGTTTTTGTTTTCTTCTTCCCCTCTGAGCCCTGGAAGATGTTCTAAAAGCCACTAAACGGCACTGCATGGGGTCTGCTGCCAGGCCAAGCTCTCAGAGCAGGAATGATTAACAGAATCTTGCTTGTTTACAGCCATGGCTGCCCATCACCAACTGCACAAGGATTTGTTTTTCTGGCTCTGAAATGTTCCTTTGCTGTCTTCTCTGCTAATCCGGCCCCCTTGCCTGCCAAGTCCTGCACTGTGTTCTTGACCTTGCGAGCTGCCTCCTCTGGACTTATTTACCTCTGCTAGGTTCTGAGTCCCCCCCCCCCCCAAGGACCCATCCTGACAGCAGCTTTGGAGGCCCTTGGGGAGGCCCTTGGGAGGGCCGTGAGGAGTCAGTCTCCAGACCTTATCCCACAGCCTGTTTCAGTTTGATGGACTTTTCCTGAAGCAGCTGGAGATCCAAACCCAGGCCACACAGGAGCTTCTCCTGCCTTCCCCGTCTCTCTAGCTGGCCTGAGCCCACGACCCCTTTGTCCTGCACACACCACAGTCTCCCTCCTGGAGTCTCAAAATACCCCCACAAAAAGACACTCACTTCAGGGAAAGAGACCCACAATCTCTCATGAATCCTACGGGCACCTGAATTCTCTGGCGCTGAGCCTCGTGCTTCACAAACTATACCCATTAAGCATGATGAGGAAACTGAGGCTCAGAGGGAAGATGATGGATGAGGCCATTGTTACATACAACAACGCTACCTCTCCTGAGCTGGATGCAGCAGCTGGCTGGTTGTCACCAGCGCTCCCTGGTAGTCAACTGCCTCCTATGGAGCCCTGGCAGGGAGTTGGGGCAGGATGTGGGGTTCAGAGCACAAGGAAAAGGCTGAGGAGCACGGCTTAGGGCAGAGTCCATGCTTAGTGCATGTGAAGCCCTGGGTTCCAACCCAGAAATAAAATAAACATGCAGATAAGGCAGAGCTTACAGCAGCCAGAGGATGGGGGACAGGTTAGCCTGAATCAGGAGCAGTACACCAAATGCTGTTCAGCTTTTCTGGACATACTTGGGACTGTGGTGGCCTGAACAGTGATCGACACATGCACTGACATTTGTGCCTCTGGGACCCAGCCTTCTGTTTCTCACTTATGGCTTGACTGTACACACACACACACAAACACACACACACACACACACACACACACACACACACACACACACACACCATCTCCTTGCTGGGGTAACAGCAATAGGGCTAAGGCCTTTCTCTGGCTGTCTGGAGCCTCTGAGGTGGGAGACTGAGGGGGAAGGGTCTGAATGTCCCTCAGCTTCAATAAGGATGGGTTCTCACAATGAGGCTGCCCACGGGAGCCCCACAGCCCCACATCCACATACCTGGCTGTCCAGTCCAAGCAAGAGGAGCATAATAAAAAACAGAATGGACCAAAAGGTGGGCAGCGGCATCATAGTCACAGCTTTTGGGTAGGCAATGAAGGCCAAGCCAGGACCTGAGAGAGAGAAACGGGGAGGGGGACACAGGAGGACATACATCAGCACCCTGCCACTTAGAACCCTGGGCCTCACAGAACACTCATGTCTGAGTGAGGAGAGGGTCGCCTAAGCCCCAAATGCAGGAGGAGCCAGGGAAGGAGACTGGTGGGGCTCGGGAGGGGCCCCAGGTAAGTAAGCATCTGCCTCCTATCCAGTACATGGCCTCCTCAAGTGAATCTAAACCCGTACAAGACACGGGATCCTCGGGGCAGGGAGAGGGACTGAGCGTGGGGCTCAGGCGGCCAGAGACTCAGGAAACGGAGGACCACCCCTCACAAAACCAGAGCCGCACACTGGTGTTGGCTGGAAGGAAGGCTGCGGTCATCTGATCTGTGAAACCCTCCTCTGCAAAGAATGGTTTCTATTTTTGGGTTAATGGCTAAAACACTGTTTAAATGGAAAGAAAAAAAAAAAAGAAATTTAGAAGCATGCCCAGCAGGGCAAATGGCTCTTCAGTGGCATCCCTGTGGGGCCGCTGTCCCCCACAGGTATCCAAGTTCACACAAGGCAAGGTAGAACCAGCCAGGCCTGGCACTGAAGTGAGGCAGCATGGGGTAGGACAGGTCCCCAGGCCCAGGAGACTAGCCACATCCCAGTCCTCACCCACCACTTCCTCTCTAGATTTTTTTGGGCTTCAGTTTCCTCGACCTGAAATAGGAGGGTCAGGTGGCCCCAGGATCCTTCTGTTCAGATTCTCAGAGGTGGATATCACCGCCCAGAAAAGGGCTATGGATTCTTATCAACAGGGAGCTCCTGCCAGACCCAGAGGCAAAGGGGGACATGAGCTCCGCCCACTCCGAGTGCCTCTCACAGAGTCATTTGAACACAAACATCTCCTGCTTGAAAAAGCCCCCCAAGTAGATGCTTCGGGGGACATTATCTAGCTGGTACTTGTGGGCTGCCAAGCTAAGGTGAAATCAACTACTAGAAACAAAACAAACCAATCAAGAAGAAATACAGGCTAGACTGCAGGAGACTTGGAAGATGTTCTACACTTTAAAGCAAACATCAAAACCAAATGAATCGCTAAGAGGAGGGAAAAAAATCCACAAAAACAAACCAATTTTGCAAAAACCCGGAACCAGAATTCACTTAATAAAGCATCAACAACCGGAACCGTGGCAGGGGAAGGCGAGTCTTACGATGCCGTCTGAGAACCCTACTGAAACAATGACCCGGTGCAGCCCACTAAGTGGTCGGTAGAAGAGATATTAGAAGATTCTGTAAGCGGGGGTGGGGGACTGCTTACCAAGCCGGAAGCCGCTTGGAAGAGCAAGATCAAGGGGAGAGGGCTGGGAGCAGAACACATCCCTCCCACCCACGACATCATGAAACACACTTGGAATTAAGTTAGAACCAAAAGCATTCTGGTCCCCCTAGATTCCAAAGCTCTGGCCCTGCCTGGTCCACCCCAAGAATGAGGAATCAGGACTAACCAACTACAAGATAGATGTAAAGCGTGGTGACTCCCACCCCCAACACCTCTGCACCCGACACTGTGAGCAGACTCAGTTCACTTATTTCTGTCTTTCACTTTTGATTTTTCTCAAGCCAGCCTCAGGAGAGGGGCTAAGTGCCCTTCTCTAAGGGACAAGGAACTTGGGAGGCTAGAAGCCAAGAATGCTGAGGCCATTCTGATGCCCCGCCAACACAGCACACCATGTCCTATCTGGGCTTCCCTTGGCTGTGGAATACCCTCGTTCAAATGCACCTTTGTTATAGTGCTTGCTAAAATCTTATGGAGGAGTCAGTGTCCCTCTCGCTGTGCTGGCTGTTCAGACATCACTATGAGGAAGGAGTGATGATGTCTTTAAGTAGATGAAAGAAGAAACAACTTGGACCGACCACATATGCGGCATGAAAATATCCATTGTGCACAAAGATCTCCTTGATGGGCCTCATCTTTCTCCCCTAACAAGCTTCCTCTGTGCCCCTGGTGACACCCAGTTACTGGTTTTGGAGTCACCTTGCATGTGCAAGCAGAAAGAGCGACATTTACAGAGGGGCTGGAAGTGGTGCTGGGCGCCTTGCCAGACAACTTCCAACACAGGAGGCTCTGGTAGAAGTCTCTGTGCCCTTAGTCCCTCCCTGCCTGTCTGTGGAGCCCCTGAGGATGGGCAAACAGTTCTTCCGAGTGTCCAACTGGGACACAGTGCAACAGATACATGTGCACAGTGTGGAGCTCACACTGGAGGTGTGTGTGTGTGTGTGTGTGTGTGTGTGTGTGTGTGTGTGTGTGTGTGTCTGAATTAGAGCCTGGCAGCAGGCAGAGGATGAGGGGTGCCTGAGGTCAGAGGAGCCAGTGAGAAGGGAGGGGACTACAGTAGAGGGCTCGACAGACAGGCAGTGGGTGGAGACTCAGCAGCTGCCTGTGGCCCTAGCTTGCTCCAATCCACTCAAGCAAGACTCCTGCTTTGGGACCCTTGATCTCATCTGAGACATGAATATCTAGAGACACAGTGTCAAAGGACCCTCTGACCTTCCAATACCAGGGCTCAGGACTGGGAAACTGGGACATGACCTTGAGTTTCAAACATAAGGAGATCAAGGGCAGAGAATGACGGGGACTTGGGGTACCTGCTCCTGGCCTACAGAAACCCCTAGAACAACGATGCACAGTCTACCCCCATCCTACCCCATCCCCATGCCTGAAGGGAACCCCAGCCCAGAGACCTTGGCAGGCTCCAGAAAGCCCCAGAGGGGCTGTGGGCAATTAGGTTAGGTCAGACAATACCTGACCACGCTTCAAGAGGACTGGGTGGGGGGGTGGCCCCTGGGGATCGCCACCCCAGCCACCTCAAGTCTAAATTGCAGGCTTAGGCCAAGGCCAAGCCCTCAAACCCAGATTTCTGAAATCCTGTGATGAGGTGGTAGGATTCTAGTTCATGTTCCAGAACCATCTTTACTGGAGCTCTGGGTCCCATGCTGCTAAGAAAGGACCCACTCTGTGCAGAACCCATGACCCTAAGACTGACCATCCATTCTGTGACTGCAGATGTCTTGAGTAGCAACATGGGACCAAAAAGCCCCCATTCTCTAAGGGCAGCAGTGTCCTCATAGCCTATGCCCAAATCGGCTGTCCTGGTCCCTGGGTGGTGTTCCTCCCCAGCCCTCTCACTCCTGGTGACTGTGGTGGAGGCTGGGAGGGGTGAGGCTTGGTAAACAGATACAGGAAGGACTGAAGAGTGGATCGGCCTGGTGGTGGAGCTCGCCGGGAGCAAAGCGCAAACCGCAGGAATGGAGGCTAAGATGCCAGCGATGGTGTGCCAGCTGTGGCTGACCTGGGCCTCAGCTGGAAAGCAACTCCCGTGGCTAAAGCCAGCGGTTGCTGGGGAAGGATTGGGGGCTGGAAGACCACGACTAAAACAGCCACCAATTCCCATCTCAACCGCCCTTGTTCCTCCCACCTTCAGTGGGCCAGGATGCACTGAAAACCTCTGACTGTAGCTTTTGTACTCAGGTATGGGGGCACGTCTTGGGAGGAGAGGGGATGTCTACGTAAACGCCAGGCTCCCTCCATCCCCCTGGGGTCTGGCTCCATGCCTGCAGTACTCATCTTACACACTAGGTGGCAGTGCCCACCACCACTGCCACCAACACCACCGTACCTGACTCAGCCACATCAGCAATGTCCACCCCTTGCTCTTGTGCCATGAAGCCCAGGATGGAAAAAATTGCGAAGCCAGACACAAAACTGGTACCACTGTTCAGGCATCCCAGCAGCATACAGTCCCTAAGTTACACACACGTCAGGGGGTAAGTTAATCACAACACAAGGAAGCCACGCTCCCTACTTCTCTTTTTCTTTAATCATCATTTCTAACGTTCACGGGGCCCGCCAGCGCGACACTTGCCTGTACGAGTTATACTTGTACTTGTTGTAGCTTCCCAGTGAGGTCATGGCCCCCAGGCAGATGGCATAGGAAAAGAATATCTGGGTTCCAGCGTCGATCCACACCTGGGAGGGAAGGGAAGAGCATTAGGGTGAGTGCGCATTGGGGGGGGTGTCTGGCAATGTGAGGATTTTTGACCAACCATGACAAGGTCTGCATTAGTCTCCTCAGTGTCGATGAGCTGCAAGGAACCCCAGAAAGCAGAGCCAGGTACCTCTTCTTTGTGCATCAGTTAAGAGACTAGACTTCTAACTCTGGGGTGACCAGCACCCACTCCCAGAGCCTTGGTTTTCATATCTACAGAATGTGCCCCCTAGCCTACCCTGACCTTCAGCATGACTTTCCACACTCAAGCAAGAGTGGTCTTTATTCTGTCTACTCCTAGGTCAAGGCTGCTTGGACGGTTAAGTCCAGGGACCTGAGTTAGAATTCAAAGCATTCTTTACTTCTCCAGACACTATCCCCAGTAGCTCTGGAAGGCAGCAAGCCTACCTTCCCACCTTACAGCTCAGGCTGTCACCAACCCTACCCTGACCAGAAATGCCGGCCCCTGGGAGGCAACTGAAAAGCTTGGGATCCTGGGACAAAGGTCTCAAAGGGCACACAAAAGCCTCCTGGGTTTCACCAACTCCCGACACCCCTCAGCTATGTGCTGGGATAGGGGGACTTACAATATGACCCCCTGAACCTTTAGGGCCGCCATCAATCCTAAGTCCCTCCCTCATCTGAGGATGCTGTCCCGAATACTGAATCTCTGTCCTGGCATGGCCAGAGCAGGAGGCCCTGCCTTAGCCAGTGCCGTGCCTGAGATGGGCTCTGTAGCCCGGAAGGGCAACAAGCCACCATCGGCCCCGTGGAGAAGAACTAGGCGGCAATGCTT
The DNA here is from genome assembly GCF_949786415.1 of Peromyscus eremicus. NCBI lineage: Eukaryota > Metazoa > Chordata > Mammalia > Rodentia > Cricetidae > Peromyscus > Peromyscus eremicus. Next base: position 103,609,248 of record NC_081418.1, on the reverse strand, counting down.
GGCTACACACGGGCATGAAAGAGCCACAAGAAACACTGGCTCCTGCACCCTGAGCATCACCCCGCCATACCTGTGGGTCCTCGAGGCGGCTGATGTCGGGGTACAGGTAGAATTTGATGCCTTCACCAGCACCTGGCAGGGTCAGTCCACGGACCAGCAGCACCAGAAGCATGGCAAACGGGAAAGTGGCGGTGAAGTAGACAACCTGGAGGGGCGGGAGGGAGTCGGGTAAGCCTGCGAGCATCCTTGCCGTCACCGTGAGGTGCAGACCTCCTCTTCTCTCGGAGGCAGCAGGTCACACTGGGAACAGCAAGGACTCTGCAAACGTCCCACCTGCTGTGAGCCTCTGACACCTTCCCTAAACAGGACATAAGGATCTAGCTTATAGATGGGGGAAAAAAAAATTAAATCCTGTGGATAATTTACATAGCTCATCTAAGCTCAGAATTTATAAAAAGTAGGCAAGATGGAAAACAAATCCTCCCCGCTTTGAAGAGCTGATCACAAGGAGGAAAAATACAGACAGCATACAACCGAGAATCACCCACCAGGGGTGTGTGCGACAGCTCAGCCCAGCAGCTGTCACATGGCACTCAGCACATACTGGCTGCCATTACCCGTCAGTACGACACTGGAGTAAAGAATCAGAGAGGGCCGGAGGGATGACTCAGTGGTTGGGAGCACTCGCTGCTTTTGCAGAGACCTGAGATCAGTTCCCGGCGTCCACTCGGCAGCTCAGGACTATTTGAAACTCCAGTTCCAAAGGATCTGGCATTCTCTTCTGGCCAACAGAGGCACTAGGCACACACGTACATGTAGGCAAAATACCCACACATATTTTTAAAAAAAAAAAAAGCAGCAGGTGTGAGCACACATCTGTAATCCCAACACTCAGGAGGCTGAGGCGGGAGTGGTCAGGGCCTGCCTGACAAGTAGCTCAGCTCCAGCTCTGGGCCTACTCAGGTGAGGGACACAAGGACGACTCTCTCTGGGCCTTAGTTTCTTCTCCTGTGACATGAGGGCAAGAGTCACAACAGCCCTTGTCAAGAGACGGGTGAAGATTTACACAGTCAGACGACAGCAAACGGTTGTTAAGACACACAGCCTGAGCGACATGACTTGAGAGGAGGTGGGTGGGAACTTCTCTAAGGTCATGGACAGCTTACACGGTCAACTTTCCCAGCTTACGAGAGACCCGAGAGGTCACACTGTGTGTCCCAACAGGCCCTCTGCCCGGTCCCATGAGCTGTTTGGTCACACCACTGCTGGGCAGTTGGCCTTGACAAGGGCTAGAAGGCCTGAGGGAGACCATCACTTTCTAGGGAGTCAAGCCCCTTGGAGGGGAACTCAAGCACAGTGCCTGGCAGCTGGTGGTCACTATCCCTTTCCAGACTTGGTCTCCCCACCTCAAGGTGAGAGCCTTGGACTGGAGGTCCAGCGCTGAGGCTACAGAGCAAGGAGGTGACTGGCCCAGAGGGTCAGCTGGAGTTCATCACTCATCTGTCGTACCTCTCAGCTGGCAGCTGTGGCTGCAGCTCCGAGGGGGATCTCTGACCTCACCCTCTGTCAATGTCTGCAGGGAGTGGCTGGAAACACTTAACAACCCAAACAGTGGTGGCATTCTACAAGACGGAAGGAGAGCCCTCTCCTGCCTGACACCCCTCCCTGGATGCCTTTCTTCCTCCCGGCCTGCCTCGGTGTCCCCAGCCACCCCTGTTTCTTTTTCCTTGATGGGTAGACCAACACCCAGGACAAAGGCCAGTCAGGAAGCCATTGAAAGGGTAAAAGAAAGAAAATCTGCCTGTCTCCTCTGTCTCCTCCCTTCCTGTGGATAGGCGGGCAGGCGCCCCTGGCCAGCTCCCCTCTCTGGGGCCCTGCAAGGCCACACCCAAGCTGGTAAACAATAGCCACACACAGGAGCCCCTCAGGGTTCCCCAGAGGGCTACCGCTTCAAAGCATGTGGATGGCAGCCAGAATCCCTGGTGAGCTCATGGGGCGTGGGGGGGCTCCCTGGCTTGTCTCTTTATTAAGTGCTTATACCTACTATGTGCCCAGTAAGGTGCTGTGACCTTACTCAATACTCAGCACCCCTGGATGAGCTCAGAGCCATTACAACCTGCCCCTTCCCTTACAAGGAAACTAGGCCCACACTGGCCAGTGTCACCTGCCTGGGGTCCCCAAAGTGCAGGAGGTGTCAGCGGTGGGATCTGATCTAGGCCGAGTACTTTTAGGGCGCCCATCTCTCCAGGGGCGTGACTGTTGTTGACACCCCCTGTCAGGCGGCTCCAGCCATCTCTGGAGAAAGCCACCCTTGTTTTGTGGGCTCTGCTGCTTCTTGGATAAGCCCGGGAACCCTTCTCTCAACTTTTCCGTGACTGTCCCTTGGGATCTTCCAAGGAGAGGCTGGTGCCAGGCGCCACCATGGGCCCCTGACGGTGGCCCAGTAGGCCTTGCTGTGGGACGTGGTATTTTTCCACTCCTGCTGCTGAGATCCTCCATAACTCCTCTGATGTCAGGGCCCGGGGCCTTGTAGGAAAAAAATGGAAGCTTACAGGGCACCTCACCCCCAGCCCACTGTTAGCTGGTGGGTGGCAAGAGGGGGCTAGCTTCCAGCCTCCTGTTAGTCAACTTTACTTGGGAGCAGATGGCCTGGGTCGTTAAGAGGGACTCAATCATTCACTTTACCCCAGGGGAAACTGAGGCTGAGCAGGTGAAAGGAATTTGCAAAGGCATTTTGTAGGAGCAGAGCTGAGTCCAAACCCAGGTCGGGCACTGTCTACCCCGGAGTGTGACCACAGGCCCAGCCATGCACATGTCCAGGCCCTTCCTGGGTGAGCCTCGGCAGTCTGCCTTGCTGCACCTGCAGCCCAGCACAGGGATGAGACTGACAGGAGGGAGAAGAGAGTTGCCTGCGTTCAAATCCCTGTCTGGCCACTGACAAGCGGTGTAGCATTGGGCAAGCTAGTTAAGCTCTCTGAACCTCAGTTTCAATTGTACAGGATCAAAGAACTTCCAGGGATCAAATGAGCTGCCACCCAGCCCTGAGAAGCCATGTGGACACCCCAGTTACCTGACTGGCTGAAGGAGTGAAACTGAGGCTGAGTCTGGGAACCTATTTCAGACCCTCAAAGAGTTGGAAAGACCAAAGCCAAGCACCTGAAATTGGGTCCTGGGCATCTGGGGCCCAGGCCTCCATCCATCACCCTACTTTTTCCTGGACTAAGTTAGCCACGGAAGCAGGCTTGGCCAGGACGAGGGCTCAGCCCCCACGGCTAGGAACCTGGTCTGCAGCCAGGGCTGGAAGCTGAAGCCAGCCAGCGGGTGGGCCTCTGGACGGGCAGGCGGGCGGCCTGCCTCTGAGCGCCTCTCAGCATTGAGCTGGAGGAAGTCCACAGAGCTGTTTGTCTTGGCTTCTCTGACCCATCAGGCCCGCTAGTCTAGGAACCACGCGTGCTCCACAGAGCAGGGTGCAGCTCAGGGTAGGGTGGGGGGTGGGGGGTGGGCTCTGGCCAGTCACGTTTCCACAAGGAGCCACAGCTGCAGCCTGGCACCCTGCATGAGGCCTTGGCTAGGTCTCCTTTGTAGTATGCTGTGTCTGAAATATTGCTGACTGTGCCTGTCGGATATCAACCTCCTCCATCAGACCAGGGGCTTCCTACGTCCTGGCCAAGATGCACTGCAGGGCCTTTACAGTGACCATTGCCTCTGCCTGCAATACTCCCCTCAGACACTCAACTCTCCACTCCCTTCTCACCGTACCTCAGTCACCTCAGTAGCCCTTGCCTGGACACCCTATAAAAGACACCCCACACTCCTTTCTTCTCTCCTGTAACTTGGCACCTGGGTCCCATGCTCCTCTCTCTGCAGCCCAGCTCTTCCCAGCCAGCCACAGATGCCGACCACTGTAGCTCCCCTCACCCTGTTTCTAAGACAGGACCCATGCACAAGAGGCTCAAAGGACATCAGTGCACCCCTGAACACGACTGATGCTCTCCAGCATGCTCAGCACCAAAGCTCCTCAGACACTCGCCGGCAGACTCGCTTCCGTCTGGGGAAACTGGGCAGCGGGCAGAAGGCAATGGCTGCTCCCCCGGGAGTGTGGCTCAGGCCCACTGGTCCACAGATCTGAGGCACTTGACATGCCTCATCTCAAACCTCATGGTCACTGTTTGACAACTGAGGGGACGGGCTCGGGGGAGGGGCTGCTATAGGACAAGCTGCCTGACCTCTTCTGGGCCTCAGTTTCTTCACTGTTTAGAGGAAAGCAACAGGCATGCTCCCAGGACTGCCGGGAAGGAGGAAGCACAGTGGACAGGGGCCCTAAGGAGACAGGCAACAGCACGTTCCCTCGGTCTGCTTGTCCTGTGGGGTGACGCTAGTAGGGTGTGGTCCCAGCCTGGATGGCTTCCCTTTCAGACTGAGGTTCAGGACAGCAAGGGGCTCTGCACCCCAGTATAAGGACAGGGCAGCTGGACAGGCCTGCTTCAACATCTGTCCTAAACCCTGGGTGGCTGCCAGCCCACTTTGCAAAATTAGGGTCCACACTGCGAGCTGACGGCCTCGGCCAGCGGTAGGGCTGCCGACTGGCCTCTGGCTCCGTGAACCTTGCTCACCACACCAACATATCAGGGAACAGGGCAATGCCCTAGTGACACGAGTTCAGTGGGGGATACCTGGCTGTCCCCCAGTCACGAGGTCACTAAACCCCTGGCCAGTGGGTGGTGGACACTAGGGGTCCTCACCCAGTGAGAGAGACCACCACACAGGGCTGTGTGTCTGTCCTGTCAGAGCACTCTATGTCCCAACATGGGTCCTCCTCCCAGGATAGAGCTCTGCAAGCAGAAGGCTGGCCACAGTATGGCTATCCTCGAGGCCGGGGACAGGAGTCCACTCACCTTGCCTGTGGATCGAACCCCCTTCCAGATGCAGAAAAAACAGACGAGCCAGACTAAGAGGAGGCAGAGCGCAAGGTCCCATTTCAGAGCGCCTGGGTCGTCGATTCCGGAGGACAGGCTGAGCACATTGCGCCTTTGGGGAAAGAGAACAAGAGGTCAGGGGCTGGGGCAGTGGGGGGCACTTGGCAGCAAAGCCAGCATGAGCCAAGTCCTGGGTTCCGTCTCTGGCGTCATGATGAAATAAAATACCAATGTTCATTTTCATTCCAGCACTGGGGAGACTGAGGCAGGACAGCCTCGAGTTTGAGGCATGCCCGGGTTACATCGTGAATTCTAGGCTGGCCTGGACTACAGAGTATGACCTTGTCTCAAAAAATTAAATAAAAAAAGACATCAACAACTGTCCCCGTCTCTACAGAGATACTTCAGTGGCAGCCTCTGCCCCAGGCACTGCATGTGCATAAGCCTTGGTGCCCACTTGTCAGGAAGAGAATGGAGGCCACTAGGACAGCAGGGCAGTCAATCAGGTGACCTCAGGTTCAACCCAGCAGGGCCCTGAGCAAGTTAAGTCCCCGGGCCTCCATTTCCTCACTTGTAAAACGGATACTGATTTGGGTGGTATGATGGCTGGGCACATGAAGGTGATTGCTGCTCAACTGACCTGTGGCCTGCGTGGGGGAATAAAGGACTGACTCTGTCAAGTTGTTCTCTGACTTCACACACACACACACACACACACACACACACACACACACACACACGTCTTTTAAATGGGAACTGAGTATCTGCAGGACCCATGGGCAACCTTCAGTTTTAACCGTGAGCCAAACACAGGTTCAAATCTCCGCTTCTGTCCAACTGTTAACCCTAGGCAAGTTACCTAACCATCCCAGACCTCTGTTGCAGTATGTAAAATGGGGGTGGACTCCCCTTCCCAGCATCCTCTGTCCTAGCTTCCTTGATCTAACCTGTAATCTCAGGCTGAGGCAGGAGGATTATGAGTTCTAGGTCACCCAGGGCTATATAGTCAGATCCTATCTCAAAAGAACAAACCTAATCAATGGAAAAAAAAAAAAAAACAAAAAACAAAAAACCTAACACCGCACGTTATTTAGATCTTTCCCAAGGGATAAGACTCAGAAAGGCAAAGTGGGTCCTGTATGGGCACAGAACACCCATCCTGCTGCAGTAACTTGTGAGGAAAACACCACAGAAATGTGCGACACCATACCAAGGTCTGGAGGTGGCTGGCCGCTGCCACACCTGATCACGTGACTGCAGGATGGAAGCATATCCACAGAAGCTGCTGGCATACAGCTGGTGCTTAAGTAGTGCTGGCTTCCTCTCTCCTTCCCTGCCAGGATTTTGGAGCTCTCTGGAGGCAGGGAAGGAACCGTAGGAGCTCACACAGGGTGCTCACAGCCAAGATGACCAGGAAACCTACTGCCCAGGGACCCGGTGTCCTGCAGCACCCATGCTGAGCACGCAGACCTCTTCCCCAGACACTGGGTCTCCAGGTTACACGCCACCCAGTCTTTAAGCTGCCAACCACAGCAGAAAGGACTCCAGGAGAGTTCCAGACAAAGACTATTTTCGTAAAGCTGCAGGCAGACCCCTGTCCCAGGCTACCCTCCGAGCAGGAGTGGAGACTCCGAGCCTTGGTTTGTCCTTTTGTAAACTGGTAGTGCCAGCTTCTACTTAGGGTGCTTACTTAGGAAAGCATTCTAGAGTGTTCTAAGCTTTCAGTGAGTTAATGGGACCCCATAGTCAGGGTCTTAAGTACCATCTGGACCAGGACCTTTTGGCTTTTCCCCTCCAGAAAAGCCTCAACATAGGAATTTTGAATAAATCCAAGGGTCCTTCTCAAATGGCCTTCAAGCAACATGTTTGGTCCAGTCATTGTTCTCAGGACCCAGGATGACAACTGGAACACAGAAGAATTCAACAAACACCCACTGAATGAATGAACCACCCAGGATGACAACCAAGCCTCACACTACCGGGCTGATGCAAGAGGTACCCCCAAGCCTAAAAGAGAGGCAACTTTCCTTGGTTCTTATCCTGCTGCTCACAGTGACGTCAGTGCCCCTGACGAGTTCTCTAGAAGAATATGTGACGAACACACAATAGACCAATGCCGGCAGAGCCTAACGATATGCCTTTCCCATTGATCTCACTCAGTCCAAGGAGTAGAGCTCACTGCATTTCACAGATGGGAAAACCAAGGCTTGGAGGGTCCATTTGCCCACACTCGCAAAGCCACTAAAACTCCAGGCCTGCCTGATTCTCAAGGCTCTCTCAACTCTACCACAACATGGTCTGATTTTAAAAGAAAATAGTGCCCGCTTTTAAGAAGGACCTCCAGGCGCTGGAAGGTTGGTTCAAGGTTAAGAGCATTGTCTAATCTTCCAGAGGATTCGGTTTCAATTTCCTGCACCCACATGGCAGCTCACAACCATGTGTAACTCCAGTTCCGGGGGATACTGCACCCTCTTCTGGCTTCTGGGGCATTAGATACACAAGTAGTACACACACACACACACACACACACACACACACACACACACACACACAGAGAGAGAGAGAGGGGGGGGGGCAAAACACCTCTAGACATAAAATATAATAAAAAAATTATAATAAATTAAAGGGCCCTCCAGTCCTCCACTAGAGCTAGGATCATCTGGTGCCTCGGGGCAGCATCCTGGGGTACCTTCCTTCACAAAGCAGGCTGACAGCCAACCACATGCAGCTGGGCCCCTGCCAATCTGAGACCTGGCAGCACCCTAGAACAAAAAGCCCTTCCCATTCAACACTCAGCACTTGGGTGCCAGCCACGGAAGCTCAGAGCACAGGGAGAGACAGCCCACGCTCCTGTGAATGGGCCACATCAGAGGAGAAGAACGTGGCCCTGTTCCACACCTTCACACCAGCAGCCTTTTCCCTGGCCTGCCCTCCACAAGTGTGCCCTCTGCAGCCGATGCTCCAGGTAACTTGCGTAGAATCCATCTAGCCTGCCTGCCTTCCTTCCCGCTGGCTCGGACCACCCCGTGGACAGCAAGCAAAACACTGTCTTCTCAGCTAGTGATCAGCCTCGAGACCGCCATGTCTCTTTGTTCTTTGGGGCAATCCATCAAGAAGAAACTCCAAAGCCAGATCCTGCTGGTCCTGAGAGCCCCACCCATCCAGGTCATGACCCCCTTTCTGCTCATTCTCACCACCCTGCTAGGCAAAGCCAAGTGCCCACTGCTGCTAAGCACTGCCAAGTAGAATTGTTCTGGGTAGCTGAGACAAACAAACAGAGTCCTTTTATCCCTCTGCTGCTGGGGACAGTCCCTGCAGGGTCGTTGGTATCCAGGGACATTTTAAGGTGAATTTTCCCTGACCCAGTCACTCCATTCCCCAGACCATCTCCTATAATTCTACCAGCGTGGGGGCCCAGAAACAAAGCATTCACCAGGAGGTGACCCAAGTGCCCCTCTGTAGGGTACAGCAAACCTTGGGGCAGGCACACTGGAATACCACACAGACCAGTGTCAAGTTCTTGATACGCTGATAAAGTAGCATAAATACCCTGAGGGACACAGTGAACCCAGAGAGCAGGGGCCATCTGCACAAGACCAGCTGCTGTGACAGGGAGAACCCAAACACACACCAGCCAGACGGTGAGCAGGCGCTGCCTGGGGACAGGGACTCAGAAATCAAGGCAGCTCTTTTGCTCTGTGAGTACGTATACACGTATACACACACACACACACACACACACACACACACACACACACACACCCCTTTATAAATTGAGACAGGGTTTCTCTGTGTAGCCTTGGCTGTCCTGGAACTTACCTTGTAGACCAGGCTGGCCTCAAACTCACTCAGAGTTCTGCCTGCCTCGGCCTCCTGAGTGCTGGGATTAAAGGCGGATGCCAACCCTTCCACACCACCCCTACCCTCGGCTAGACTTTTTTTTTTTTTTTTTTTTTTTGAGACAGGGTTTCACATAGCCCAGGCTGGCCTTAAATAGTTGATTATCTTGCCTCTACCTGAAATTACACAGTGTTGAAATTAGACAGCTCTGTCATCAGGCTTCAGATAGCTTGCCAGGGCCACAAAATGTCCTAGGAATGGAAGGAAGGAAGTCTGCCTGCCAATCAGACTCTGACAGCCCCAGGCAGGCCTGAGCTGGAGAGTAGCCAGTCATCTGCATCCCAGCAGGGACCCTCTGCTTGTCCTCTGTGTGCCTGCTCCCTCCAAGGGGGACTCTCCCTCCAAGGGGTACTCATGGATCTCCCGGGGGGCCTTCTCACTGCTGTGAGTGCAGCGCTCAATAAACTGCAAGTGCACTCATGAGATACCGCTGCCACACAACGTCGTCACTCCAACATCACTCATGGGTGACCCCTAAACACCTACAAACCCCCCATAATGCCCTACTCAGGCCCTACTGCACCCTAAAGCCACTACAGTAACTTCTTCCCAACCTATAATATTCTCCACCGAACTTGTCAGAGGGACCCCACAGAATCTGCGATGCTAGCTCACATCCTTGGCTCCACATCCTGCCATGGCTCCAACCTCCCCTCCGAACCTGTCCCTGTCACCTTCCACTCAAATGTTGATGCTTTAAAGAATGTGTGGGGAGCAAGAAGACCAGGGTAGCAAACCGATGGGAAGCCAGACATCGTGGGTGCATAGCTGTCCACGCTACCTCCCTCCCTCACGGGCCCCTTGACTGCACCCCAGCCCGCTCTTTCCCCAGCACTGGTTCTACTGTCAGCCCTTTCCCACTCACATCTTACTTTCTGCCTGGTTGATGTGTCTACTAGCAAGTCAGCTCTGTGCACGCAGGGCTTGAATCTGTCTGAACCACAGCACCCAGCACATGAAGGTAAGCTGCAGATCTTTTCCAAGAAAAGGGACACATCTTGCCAGGATGGGAACTAAAAGAGGGGCCGGCCTGGACGTGTGCTTGCAGCCGGCTGCCCTGCTGCCGTCCAGTCAGCACTTGGAGATGTAAATTCATCCTCAGAGTGGGCCAAATCGTTTCCTTTTGACTGCAGGCCAGCCGTTTATTGGCCGCAGCAGTCCCCTGGAGACTGGCAGAGGCAACAATTATAAAAGGGCCGCCCGCCGGAGCATGGGGCCCCCACACAGCCCTTCCCGCACCACCTCCTCCTTCCGACAGCTACGGAGAAAGATTGGCTGAGCACGGCTTGTTTGCAAATATGACTCATTTCTTTGATTCTAATAGAATCTAATGATCCATGCTGGGCTCCCAGGGGGCTCTGCAGGAGCCTCGGAGGAAGGCCTGGCTCCAGCCTGCTGAAGGGCGTTCGGCCAGACCTGGCCCCGCCTGTCCTCCAAGGCCTGTGGAGGAAGCAAGAGGTTTGGGGACAGAGGTGACCTCAGAGGGTGAGGACCCGGTGAGATGAGGCTGTGGCAGAAGCTCTGTGGCCCCACCACGCAGCCACCAAACATACCCTAACGCCAACGTTAAAATGTCGGTCTCTGGGGCCGAGTGGCTTCTCACGGGAATTGGAGCTGCTGAGGCTGAGAAGGTGACTGGCTTTGCAGACAGGGTAAGTGTGGCAGGGTCACGCTGACAGAGGAGTCCATGCCTGACCAGAGACTGGAGACATACAGACGTGCACGCACACAAGCAGTGTGCTGTGATCATGGACTTGGCTCCAAGGCCTGCCCTGTATCCCAGGGGTGGGAGGTGGAGTGGAACACAGACAAAATGTTTACTAAGGATGGCCCTGTCTGTGTCCATGCTGGGTCCCCAGAACCCTAAACACAAATAGCTTGTCTAGGTTCCTTAATGTTAGAGAGCAGATGTGAATGCTGGGGCCAGGTTAACTCTG